>NC_133659.1:225720794-225852836 GCF_037893015.1 Macrotis lagotis | reverse complement strand
TAGACCAACACTTAACACCCTTTCCCAAGATAAAATCCAAATGGTTATAGGACTTAGACATAAAAAACAATAGTATAAGCAAATTAGAAGATCAAGGACTAATTTACCTGTCAGATCTATGGAAAGAGGAGCAGTTTATGACTAAGGAAGAGTTGGAGAACATTACCAATAACCAATTAGATGTGTTCGATTACATTAAATTAAAAAGCTTTTGCACAGATAAAACCACTGTAACCAAGATCAAAGAAATGTAGTAAATTGGGAAACAATCTTTACAACTAATGATTCTAACAAAGGACTCATTCCTAAAATATACAGAGAACTGAGTCATATTTTTAAAACAAAAAGCCATTCCCCAATTGACAAATGGTCAAAGGATATGCAAAGGCAATTTGCAGATGAGGAGATGAAAGCAATCTATAGCCATATGAAAAAATGCTCTAAATCATTAATTGTTAGAGAAATGCAAATTAAAGCTTCTCTGAGGTACCACCTCACACCTCTCAGATTGGCCAATATGACCAGAAAGGATAATGATCATTGTTGGGAGGGATATGGGAAATCTGGGACACTATTACACTGTTGGTGGAGCTGTGAACTCATCCAACCTTTCTGGAGAAAAATTTGGAACTACACCCAAAGGGCAACAAAAATGTGCATACCCTTTTATCCGACAACACCACTACTGGGTCTATACCCTGAAGAGATGATGAAAAAGGGCAAAAACATCACTTGGACAAAAATATTTATAGCAGCTCTGTTTGTGGTGGCAAAGAATTGGAAATCAAGTAAATGTCCTTCAATTGGGGAATGGCTTAGCAAACTGTGGTATATGTATGTCATGTATATATGTATATGTATTGTTCTATTAGAAACCAGGAGGGATGGGACTTCAGGGAAGCCTGGAGGGATTTGCATGAACTGATGCTGAGTGAGATGAGCAGAACCAGAAAAACACTGTATATGCTAACAGCAGCATGGGGGTGATGATCAACCTTGGGCTGTCTGCAAAGGAGAGTACTATCTGTATCCAGTTAAGGAGCTGTGGAGTTTGAACAAAGTTCAAGGACTATTCCCTTTAATTTAGAAAAAATAGATATCTTATTGTCTGATCTTGTTACCTCTTAGAATTCTTGTCGCTTCTCTAAGGATATGATTTCTCTCTCATCACACCCAATTTGGATCAAGGTACAACATGGAAACAAAGTAAAGACTGACAGATTGCTTTCCATGGGGGGGTAGGGGGAGGGAAGTAAGATTGGGGGGGGAAATTGTAAAACTCAAATAATATCTTTAATAAAAATTAATTTAAAAAAAGAAAAAATGTGTCAGATCTACTTTTTTTAGGGAAGAGTTTGTTGTTAAACATTTATCAGCACACCCCTGTCTTTAGATAGATAAATAGATATGGAGAGAGTCAGAGATAGACAGACAGATGCATACTACTCTCCACTGGTGGATGGGTTGGGGAAAAGAAATCATTTGGGAAACATTAGCAAAGAGAAAGGAGTTGAATCATGGGATTGGATGCAGAATAAGATTGAGAAGGAACAGAATGAAAAAAGTTAAGGATGAAAGATGGCCATTAAAACTTAAGAAGAAAACTCACTCTTAAAAGAAACCTAAGCAACTATCTCCAAAGAATTACAAACAGCAATTGCATTCTTTTGTCTCCTTCTTTCTGCCCTTCCAAATGTACAGTTCTTTTACCTTCTCAGAACTTGCTAGAGAGCAATTAAATCATATATTGACCAGCCTTCAGCTGCCATAGTTTCTCTTACTTTCTCCCTTGGGTCTTTGTCTCAAAGAAGAGAAAATTTCCATTAACAAATCTGAAGAGGAAAAAAAAGATGTGGAACCATAGATCTCCATCAAATACAATACACACATACTCAGGGAAGACTTGAATTCAAATTGTTTTCTAGTTGTATGACCCTGGGAAAGTCACATAACCCTGTTTCTCAATTTTTTCAACTATAAATGTACTGGAAAAGGAAAAATCGAACCAATTCAATATCTCTGCAGAGAAAACCTGAAATGGGGTCGGTCACAAAGAGGCAGACACAACTACCCAACAATAAATTTTCAAAGCTGTTCCAGTTATCTGTGCTTCCTTCTGGAACTTCTTTCATTTGTCTTCTTTCTGTACATTTTAGAAAATGTTTCAATGACTCTCATTTATTTTGTTTCTTCCCTTGAAGGGACATGGGGTTATAACACTATAGATAATTTCCTTCTCCACCTCAGATTCCCACAAGTATATATATATATATATATATATATATATATATATATATATATATATATATATATTTGCACAAACTATTGTAACCAGTGAGCATATATGAACAAAACAAAATTCAGACAAGTTCAAAAATATGTCTCAATCTGTCCCATAAGCTAAAAGTTTTTTGGTTTGTTTTTTTAAAGCAGTTATTCAAGGAAGTAAATTGAAATATTAATGGGAAAATGACCTCCTATTCATAAGAAGAGAATTTTACAGTTGAATAGAAAAGGAGAGATCATCTAATCCAGTTACTTTTGTTTGATCAGATCTATAATTTCATCACTATAGGGAATTTCCAGTGCGGAAAATTCTTTCTCCCAAGGCAGATCAAACTTTATAGCCCTAGAGAGTTTCTTGGGACAATGAGAGCTTAAGACATTTACCCATCTCCTTAACTAATTTGGTTCAGAGGCAGTTCTGAACCTGTCTTCTTGACTCAAAGGACATTCCTCCCTCTATTATGTCATGCTTTCTTTCAGTCCCTCATTTTACTGATGAAGAAACTGAGTCTCAGTAATATTAAGTAGCTCGTCAAATGAAGTCATATAAGTAAAAAAATACCCAGTCCTCTGACTCCAAAAATAAAATGGGGGTAAATAAAAGATGATATAAGACCTTTCAAGAGCTCAAATGGGATAATAAACTTAAAACAATTTTTTCAAATCTTAAAATGTTATATAAATAACAATTATTATTTTTATTCTTTACTTAGAAAGCTGTTTTCTAATGGAAAGTTACACTAAGAATCAAACAGGATTCTCAAGCACATCAACAAGAATTCATTCTTACACATTCTAGTACCGAATTCTATTTAAAGTAATTTATTCTTTATCCTTTTTTTTTCCAATTTAAATAACACACACAGTCATAGAGTAACCCAACTCTCCCATTCCCAGAAAACTGTGGCCTTGAAGCCTGGGACCAAATGACAGAGCATTCCAATTGCCAAAGAACACATGGCAGAATTTTCTATACAATTCAACAGTCTATTCATTAAAACCTTACAATGCGCCAAGCCCTAAGTTAGAAATGCAAAGAAAGGCAAGACAGTCCCTGTTTTCAAGGCACTCATAATCTAATGGGGGAAAAAATTTTAACACAAAAAATAAAATGGAGGTAAATACAGAAGGAAAGTAGTAATATGAAGTGGAACTGGGAAAGACCTTGTAGGAAAGGCAGGATTTTGGATAAAATTTGAAGGAATTCAGGAGGAGGATGAAAAGCAGAGGAAATCACCCAGAAATGGGATCAATAACTGAAAATACATAAAGCAGGGAGATAAGAGACTCTGGTGTCTGAGGGTAACTGAGACAACACTTAAAAAGAACAGAGCAGGAAAAACACCCTTCCCTAATAGGTGGCAATAAACCAGACAGGGGGTTGCCACTGCTTTCCCAATAGAAACTAAAGACTTGCTTGCTACAATAACAATGTTTGTCCTTTATTCCTGAAGAAGACCACAACATCAGGGAGGTGATGCCATGACAAGCACATGAATTGGATTTGAGTGAGGGGGTGCTGTGCTGAGTCACCAGCCTCACTTTCTCCTCCAAAGTCATGTAGGTCCAGCAGCCAGATATGTATCAGGGTGAGTGGAGATGGCTTTGGACATGGGGAAATTAAGTAACTTGCCCAAGGTCACACAGTGAGGGTTACAGGATGGATTTGAACTCCGAGATTCTCCTGATTTCAAGTGCTCTATCCTCTGTGTCATCTGCTTCTTCCTAAAAATTTTCTTGCTACCTGAAACATGTCTGAGGTAAGAAACTATCAATTCTGAAGAATAGGTTTTGGGGTTTTTGGGGGGGAGGGGGCTGATTTTATTTTCCTCCCCACTGTGCAACCCTAATTGTCCTTAATCAAGGATTGACGTTATGACTTTGACTCTAACCAAATAATCAAATAGGGGTACTTCATCTTTTTTGCATCATGGACACCTGTGGTAGGTAGGCAGGTAGAGGAAAACTACAGACCCCTTCTCAGAATAATGTTTTGAAATACTTAAAATAAAATCATAAGATTATAAAAGAAAGCAAAGGTGTATTTTTCCCATCCAAGCTCCTATATCCCCTAAAATCTAGTCACAGACCTCATGATCCTTTAAATCAACTCCTTGAAAGAGAGAGAAAACAAGGTTTTAATAGAGAAGGTAGGGGAAAGGGTTGGGTATGCTGGTTATTTTTTTTAAATCAAATAAAGCTTTATTCCAATTGTTTTTGTTTGTCTTTCAGTGTGAGTCTATCAGTAAAACTGTCCCCTAGTCAACTTTCAAGAATATTCCTTATACTTCTGTTCTGATGCCACCAGACAGCCTTCTATGGGGATAACTTCCTCACCATCTATTTTGGCATCCAGGAAAATCAAGATCAAGAATGACAAGAAGATGAGGGTCAGAGCATTTCAAGAACAGGTGTGTGCACGTGCGTGTGTGTGTGTGTGTGTGTGTGTGTGTGTGTGTGTGTGTGTGTGTATTGTATATATCTGTGTTTGTCCTCCCTACACATAATCCTTGAAAGAAACCCCAGGCTTCCTCTGAGTTTCCAACTCAATATACAGTCATTCTTCCTCTCAGTCCATCACCACCCCTATTATTATTTAGCATTTATATGGTACTTTATGTTTACAACGTGCTTTCTGCATCCCTGGAGCTCTCCGTCATTAACAGGGCAGAGCATGGCGAGGAGGAAAGAGGCTCTGTGTGAGTTTTATTTTAGGAAAAGAGCACTTGGGTCATAGAATGATCTGTAGGAGAGGTAGTGGTGAAAGGCCAACCATTGCTCCTTCCCCACTGACAGCCTGCCAAAAAAGGGTGTCCCATGCTGCTTTGAAGACTGAATGCCAGCTGCCAGGGCCCTATTATTAAATGTTAGCAGTTGCCTCAATGCATCCAAGCAGGCAGGCCTGTTGAGAGGAAATGCTAGTAGTCAAGAGAATGGGGTCTGATTATGTATATGGATGTTTGAATGGAAGTTCAGGGACCATAGAGTTTTAGGAGGTAAAAGAAGACAAGAGGTCTAGTATGGCTAAAGAAAGCAGGTGAGTGAGTGTGTATGTGTCTCTGTGTCTGTATCTGTGTCTGTGTGTCTTTTTCCTTGTTGATAAGGTCAAAATGAATATGTGTTCAATGAAGCCATTGAATTAGTTTCAATTTAGTTACCTTTTATAAGAAATTCCTTTAGATTCCCTCATTCTATCTGGCTGCTGTCCCTTTAATAAATATTCGACCAAGAAGTATGCTAATTATGAGGAGTCAATAACTAAAGGGGATTTATACATATTTTCAAAATATTTTATTTCTGTTTGTCAGTCATAGAAACATGAACAAAAATCTTACTAAATTTATATTTCAGAGGACAGAATTCATGCTCCCATAGATTAATGAGGATCTACAGTAATACATACATTATATAAAACTAAAATTTATGAAAAATGAAAACCTCTCTCTCTCTCTCTCTTTCAATCTCTCTGTCTCTTGTCTGTCTCGTAAACACACATGTTGAACTGCAGTTACTCTTACTGACTTACTAAGGAGCTGGACTTAAGTAAAGTAGGAAAGATGAGGGAAAAGGAAAACAGTTCTCAAGTTTAAAAGTGCTAGAAAGAGGATTGTGATAGAAATGCAAATGTACTCAAATATGCTCCTGCAGAATTAAATGTTTAATCAGTTTTAATGCTCCCAAGACAAGACAGAGAGGTCTATATGGCCCTGAGTATGGTTAGATACAGGCAGAAATCTCACTTTTAGATTTGGACCTTCCCATCTAGCCCTTGATAAGTCCCAAATCTAACTTGTTGCCCTTCCCTGCTACTTTAAATATCCCAAGTCATTACAGCTACTATTCTCTGAGTCCAGGAATGTTGTCAGCACAATTATTCTGACTATCCCTCCCTGGGGATATCTGTGATATAGCCACAAGAGGACAGGCTGAGAACCTACAAACTCCATTATTTTGTGATCAGGAATATAAGTGCATAGTGTTACTACTGTAGTCTAGTATATGAACATCATCCTATTAATAATATAGTATAGTATATAGTATATAATATAATATAGTAATTTAAAGCTTCCAAGCATTTTGCATATAGTATCTCCTCCAACTTTCACAATTATCTTGCGTGAGGCCATTATTATTATTATCCCCATTTTACACATAAAGAAACTGATGCTCATTGAGGTAAAAGAGATTTGTCACTCTTTTACCAGGGTCATTCAGCTAGTAAATTTTAAAGGGAGGAATAGAAGCTAGATCCTGGTTTGAGATCTAGCATAAATTACTTAAATTGCCTCCAGAACCCAAGTCAAAGGAAGCAAGCTCCCCCTGAAATGCTTCCAAACAAAGGAATTGTTGCATCATATTCATCAACACCACCATTCAAGAAAGAGCACTGAAGAAAAAAGTCACTTCCTGAGCCATATAGAGATGGAAGGGTAGGGGAAGTCTTCAAGGAATAAGCACATTTCCTCTCAACTAGGACTCTTAACTCTTTGGGGGTATATATCATGTATGTACTCCTTTGATGTACTAGTGAAGTCTATGAACCCCATCTCAGAAAAATAAAGTTTTTAAATATATGAAATAAAATAAATGAGATCACAAAAGAAATCAAATGCCAGTGAAAATAAAAAAGCCATTTTCCCCATCCATGTTTACAGATCCCTGAAGTCTATCCATAGACCCCAAGTAATCCCTTAAATTCCTGCTTTGATCATCAGCAGCCTTGCAATTGAGATAAGGCCCATTCTTTCATTGAAATGTAATTTTCATGTGAACATCCAATTGCTCAGAAGGGAATCTGACTCAGGTGCTCAATACACTGTTGACTTTTGGAAACTTTTTTGTGGCTTCTGTGATGGATTGATGGGTCTCCACCTTCACAGGAGGACAGAAGATTTCATAAGTTCAGAGAGGGGAAAAAAACTCATTTCTCCATTCAATCTTTGGCCATAAATACAGTAGAAGGGCTAGCCTCTGAGGGATTTTCTCCATTTCTGAAAACTGTTTATACCAACAGAACAACCTCCTGAGTCTTTCAATGCTACTAATGATTCCACTGCTAGGATCATTTCTCCTTAAGATTCCCTGCATGCCTGCAAACTGTACTGAGCCCCAGAATCAACAAAAAATTTCAACTGCCAAGTCTTTTCCGGTTTTACCTGGTGACTAGTCTGCCTCATGCCAGCAGCATCAATGCCAGAACTGGTAGAATTATACATTGTACTTGCTCAGCAATCCCCTCTACCTTAGTTCTCTCTGAAGGGGCTGGAAGACTGTCCCACTGCCAAGCTCTTCATGCTCAGCTGGCGCACCTAGGCAAACCTAGGTTAAAGGGATGCTCGTTCTGTAAAGAGCAGGTAAGAAACTGGGTGGAGGTACTGAGAGGTGACCTGAACTAGCCATGCTGGAGTAAGAGAGTCGACAAGGACTAGACCAAGAGAGAGCATCCTATTTCCATCTCCCAGGGCAACAACAGAAGATGAGAGAACAAGCAGAAGGAGAGGACCACACAGTTGCCTTGGCTATTCCTGCACATGGAATGTAGGATTTCACACTTCTATAAAGGGAGCAGATTCTCTCCTGTCTTTCTTTTTTCCCCTGCCTCCCCCCATGTGTCTTCTACATCTCTTCCAAGTAGCAATAACAATGGTTAACTTTGCTAAATCATCGATATACTTTCTTAATGTGTGCCAGAGGGAACAGAAATTACAAATTGAGTCTCTACGCTACCATTCACAGATTGGAGTTGCAGATCATACACTATGCAAGACCACAAATGTGGAGTAATACATCCACAGAGATACAAAAATTCTATCTTAGCCAGTATCCAGGCTTTGCTAATATCCTTACAATCTGCTGCCTTCACAGAGGAAACATTCTATAAAGTAAAAGTTATGATTTAAGTCATTTTATCACCTCTGGTTAGAGTACAAAAATAAAAATATTTCTAAGCAAATTTATTTTGCTTTGCTTTTGATATCCTATGTCAGGAAGAAAAGACATATGCCCTGTATATTCTCAGTAAGATGAGATGAAAAACTGAGATGAGGATATGGGCATTGCAGTCATATTGGGATGGAGGTGGAGAGGAAACAACCAGATTGACTTTAAAAATATTCAATCAATCAACAAGAATTTATTAAACATCTATTATGTGCTTAGTACTGATAATACAAACAGAACAAAACTATCCCTACTCTAGAAGGATCTTACTTTCTAATGAGGGAGGCAAATGCATTTATAAGTAGATGCAGAATGATTATACAGAAAATAAACAGAAATAAGTACAAGGTAGTTAGGGAAAGAGGACATAAGCAGATGAGAGGAATTGGTAAAGGTTTCATGTGTGAATCTTGAAGAAAATGAGAAATCCTTGGAAGTGGAGCAGAGAGGGGAATGCACTGGTGAATGACTACTGCACCATTCATGAAAAATGGACTAATGTGTTTAAGACCAGTTTGACTGGATGACAGACTGAGATGGGAAAGTAATATAGAGTGAGGCTGAAAAGATAGGTTGGTGGCTACAACCACAAAGACAGGTTGTGAAGTGCTTATATGGCCAAAGAGAGTAGTTTGTATTTTCTCTTAGATGCAATAGGGATCCAATAGAGTTTATTGACTAAAAGAATGATGAAGGTCACATCTATGCTTTAAGGAAAACCACTTTGGCAACTCTGTGGAAGACAGACTAGAAAAGAAAGAGGCTTAAAGGAGTTCATGGGTTCAAATATCACCTCTATAAAAATGTTTCTCAGATCTATACATCTAACCCTGGGCTCTCTCCTCATCAATTGTCTTTTGGGTAATCTCAGACTAGACATCCTACAGGCATCTCAAGTTGATCATGTCTGAAAGAGAACTAATTATCTTTCTCCCAAAACCTTCTTTTCTATCCAATTTTCCTATTACTTTAGAGGAAAAATTATTATTCCTATTACATGACATCATGGTCCCAAACACCCAGATTCACAACCCAAAAGTTCTCCTTATCTCTTCACTCACATATATTCATTCTCAATCTATTGCCAAGTATCATGTGTATATATATATATATATATGTATATAATCATATATTCATATATTCATACACACATATACATATACACATGTATGAACTAGAATAGGGAGAGACTTGAGCTGGTAGACCAACTAGTATGCTTTTGCAATAAACCATTCATGAAGTGATGAGAGTCTACACCAGAGTAGTGACTATAAATGTGAAGAAAGGGAAAGGCAAAAGCATGTGTATGTATATACACACATACATACCCATATACATGCCTATAAACATAGGTATAAATAAATAAATACACTTCACCTTGGATGTGTGTATTATATATACACATATATATTTATAAACACACAGACACATATCCCTTTCACTTTCTCTCCCTACTCACAATCACAACCCTAATACTGAGTCCCATTACTTCATGAATGATTGGTCTTTTCTGAGTTAAACTGACCTCATTCTGTAAAGAACAGGTAAGGGATTTTATTAAAGCACAGATCTGACTGTTTAGCCCTTCCCTCCACTCCTGTTCATCACCATTAACAATAATCTCAGTGGCATTTTGTGAAAGCCAGGATCAAATTTAAAATCTTCTGTTTGGCCAATCTGAACTTAGGGGGAGTTTCCGTGAGTATAGTGAAGAGACTAGCTATAAGTTGTGTTAGTAGAAATGACAAGATCTGCCAACTGAGTGAGTGTAAAAGAGGAAGGATTCTCAGAGAATCCTGATGTTAGGAACTCTGGAGTCTGGAAGAATGGGAATACCTTGTCAGAGACAGAGAAGGTGGAAAGGGGATAACCAAAATCAGGGTTCTGTGTTAGACGTGTTGAGCTTGATATTTCCCTAGGACATTCTATTTGCAACGTCCAACAGGCATTTAATGATGGGGGGACTAATGCTCACGGGAAAGAATGGGTCTTGATAGATAGATCTGTAAGACACCTGCATAAAGAAGATAATTAAACCCATGGGAGTCATATACAAGAATTTCTCTGAAGTCCTTGATTAGAAGCAGTAGAAAATGCCCTTAAACCCCTAGGGTTCAGTACTAGAAATAGAGACCTATGCCAGTGAGGAAGAAGAATCATTCATACTTATTTCCAACTCAGCAACAACCAGACCTAGACTCTATAGAATGGT
Organism: Macrotis lagotis; assembly: GCF_037893015.1. Classification (NCBI taxonomy): domain Eukaryota; kingdom Metazoa; phylum Chordata; class Mammalia; order Peramelemorphia; family Peramelidae; genus Macrotis; species Macrotis lagotis. Next base: position 225,842,398 of record NC_133659.1, on the reverse strand, counting down.
TAACTACCTAAATTCTCAAGAGAGGATGATGCCTTAAATTCTTAACCTTTAGTAAGTCCCTGGAGCTTAAAGGAACAGACAAGAGAATCTGTTTAATTTGTCTCATAGCTTATACTTGACTTTTTAAAATTAATAGAGTTTACTTGGACAGCCAAAATACAATAGTACTATTGAGATAAATATCTCAGCGTCAATGGTCACAAAAGCACTGGTGTGGCTGAACCCTACAGCTGAATCCATTCCTACACACACACACACACACACACACATACACACACACACACACACACACACACACACACACACACACACACATATATGTATATACCTCCCATCTTCCTCTATGATATATCCCCCCCCAAGGAAAGGAGAGTAGAAAAGAAAAACTCCACACAAATATGTTCTCAAAATTCAAGGCAGCTAGGGGCAGCGAGGTGGCACAGGGGATACAGCACCAGTCCTGGAGTCAGGAGGACCTGAGTTCAAATGTGACCTCAGCCACCTAATAATTACCTAGCTATGTGACCTTGGGCAAGTCACTTTAGCTCCATTCCCTTGCAAAAAAAAAGCCAAGGCAACCAGGGGAAGCATCAATTATGGGTATTATTTCCTTTAGTACCAGTTAATTATAATAGAACTCTAGCAAAACAGAGATGCTATGCACCTTTCCCATTCCCCTTGAACTATTCACTGCTTTTTTACCCCTTACTTTTCTTAATCATGTTAAGTTAGGAATTCTTTCCTCTATGTTGTCTTCTCTACCCGCCCCAACTCCTCTGCTTTAATAACAGCTTGTTTTTTAGCACTTACAATTTAGAACTTCATCATGACTCCATTTGCTACCCCCAACACATATTATAAGTGATAGGTACTCTTTTAGAAAATGGAGTTTAAAAAAATTTTAGAATAAGAGAATTTTGAACTAGAAGGTAATAGCCCCTCCTTTACAAAGATGCATTCAGAGACCTAATGCTCTTTATAAGTCCATCTCCTCCCCACTCAAATAAAATCCATGTTTACTAGAGATAATCCAACACAATAACCTAATTTATTTAATAAACACTACTCAGAAAGTTCCAACACCTTCAGCCAGGAGATTTTTTTTCAGACATTATGTAATTGCCAATTAGTATCAGCATTCATCATTTAATTATAAGAAAAAATATTCCCACATATGCATGTGACTATACAAACACATAAAGCCAGTGCTTTTCATTCAACCACCTATATACCCTATGGAGCATGTGGCAGTCTGCTTCTTCTTGCAGCATCCCCTCCTGGTCACGCTGCTATGCAGCACTGAAAGACTGTCTTATTGGTTGTAAAGCCATGCAGAGGCACCCTGGCAAACATGACCACTTCACACACACACACACACACACACACACACACACACACACAAACACACACACACAAACACACACACACATACACAGTCACAGTCACACAATAATGCAGACCCCAGCATAGCTGCAAAAAAACAAGCAAGTGTAGCTAAGCAATGGAGCCCTGAAGAATCAGAAAAGGTGACTCAAGGGTTAAAGCCATGATTTGGAATATGATTGTGTTCCCACAGCTATCTCTCTTCCCCCTGCCATTACTTAGCAAGGTCAGCACATTTCCATTATATAGCCAGCCTGCTTGTTAATTAATCACTCATTAGACTAATCATAGCTATCTCTTTCCCAATAGGGGGGGAACATGTTAGCACAGGGAAATGCCAAACCCAAAGAAAACTAATGGGCTTGAATAAGGACAATATAAAAGAGAAAAAAATGATTTGAAGTTTTCTAAAACATAGGATGCACACAGCACAATAGGCAGCATGTGTATATAGACATAAAACAACATACTACAGGAGAACAAGATCCCAAAGGCATACACTTTGTGTTTTGCAGATGAAGAGTGGTCTGGGATATTTGCCATTCTCCATGCACAGGTGTTTTGTGTGTGTGTGTGTGTGTGTGTGTGTGTGTGTGTGTGTGTATACACACACAGTATCTTAGAAGATATTTATGTAGAAGAGAAAAGTATCCAATCATTTCCTATAGCATAGCTAAAGAGTTTCTTACTAATCCTGTATCATGAGGACTAACTATTCTTAGAACAAAAATTATTTTGGAAACAGGAACAGAATATGGGGGGAAGGGGGAAAGGAATGGGAACAATGAAAAATGTAATATTGTCAGATCTTTTCCCACCTTAACTTGAGCCCCAGATCCTCAACTCAGTACATGCTACTAAAAGGATCAAACACTGATTATGCAGGATAGAGGAGGGAAGAAAAGGAACTCTTCTTCGCCTGAGCCATAAAAGACCCTTTATTATGGCCCTAATAAAAAGTAGGGGAATATTTTCTAAAATTATTGGTGAGAATACAAGTTTTTAAACCAAGCTACTAAAAAAAACTAGCTCTTTAAAATCTCTGCTTTTCTACAGTGATTGTGATCTTATTCAAAATTATTTGAAGATTTCGTTGGAGGTCTCTAGGTAAAGTTTAGAGAAGCACTTTGAGGGTTTGTTGTCATGTTGATAAATTTTTAGGTATTTTTCAGGTAGATGACAACTAAGTTCTCTTTCAACTAAATCATTTTTATAAATATATAAGAGCAAAAGCTAATAAATGGAAGAGAGATTGCCCACCATGGGGCTTCAAGGATAGTGTTCTACAAATCAATTTATAGTATAAATTACCTTTAAAATGAACTAAAAAGGGAGAAGAAACCTGAAGAAAGCAATTAATAATGGATAACAAAAAAATCATAGAAACAAATATTGTATGACTACAGGGTTGTTCAGATTTTTCCCATTTCTATAACCCTCCTTTTCATAAATGAGGGAATTTATGCTCAGGAGAAAATTCAGGTTAACTTGATATAGGAAAAGCTTTATAAAAAAATGAAAGATTTCCATAGATAGATTGTGTTATTTCAGGAGGTAATAGAGTATTCATATAGGTATGAGTATAAACTCTGCCAAGAGATGTGTGCAAATATAATCCAATTTCTTTTTAAAAAAAAACCAAGGTATTTAGGGGCACCATTTTAAAAATGTAAACATTTTAGGTTTAATTATTGACTTCATTAAATTTATTTATGCTCTATTTTCTTAAATTCATTGAATAAAATTTGTTTTTTGTCATTGTGATTGAAAGTCAACAAAGTTTTAATTTAAAAAAATAAAATAAATAGATTGCAGCCTTACTATATGGGTTACTACTGATTTTTCATCTCTAGAAGTCTTCAAGTACAGGCTTTCAAGTTAATTATCTAATTTCCTGAAAGTAGGGGTAGAGTACCAGTAGAATATAAACTCCCAGAAACTTCACTGGAACTGTTTTGCTTTGCCTAGTTTTCACATCTCACATTTCACATCTCAAGTACCAAGCATAGTTCCTTGCTTTTAGGGATCCTTAATAAATATTTATTAAGCTGGAGATGTTAGAAGAGATTTTTATTCATGTTTGGATTGAACTAGATAGATTTGAGATCCCTTCCCAACCCTATGATTTGGTGAAATGATTTGTCTAAGATCACATAGCTCATGGGTACTATAGCTGGGACTATACCTCAAGTTTTCTCATTCTTACTCTGTGTAAGCTCTTTCTCTCATGCCACAGAAAGAAGAGTAGTAGAACTCCATCACTGAACCACCAGGGAAAACTCCCTATGCCCAAACTAGGTTTACATTTTACTGTCATACATCCCCTGAAAAGGGAAAATAAAGAACCTGCTAACAAAAAAAAGTTTAGTTACAATGATTTAAAACTTGGTTGTTAGAAAATGTTTCTCAATGTTCATCAAGTTGAAGTCAGTAGTCTTTAACAGAGAATAGTGCCAAGGCAGGGAGTGCATCTATCATTGCACGAGGAGCCCTCCATTTCCTCAGTCAGGACAATGTGTTCTCCTTGGAGGTTTTCATCAGCAATTATTCTCAAAGGTTCCTGCTGCCTGATTCATTTTATTAGGGACATTTACTATTGAAATGAATAATCATTAGAGGACAAAATGATATTTAGGTGTCATTATTTGGAAGAAATTAAATCTAAACATCTGGGAAGTAAGTTAGGAAAAAATTACATTAGGAAATTCAGTTTTAAATGTTTTTATGCTAATTTATTCAGTTCAGTCAAGTGTACTCAACCCTGAACCATAGTGGCTGTCAGTGTGGGTAACAATCACCTACAAGGATTTCTTAGAAAAAAATTGTCACCTTCACTGAGTTCCTAACCCATAAGACAAGCATGTCAACATTATGGAAGTTATAGTTTCCAGGTTGAAGGGGAAAAACTAGGACAGTATGGTTTAGAGTTCTTCCAGAGAACCTGAAAAGAAAAATCCTTCATACTATCTTGCCTCAAATGTTCAGTCTGTGAAATTGGACACAAGTTCTCCTTCAGCAAAAGTTAGGGCAAGAAAACAAACACTCAAAATCCATTAATATCAGACTAAATTCTGAGGGAAATTCAATTCAGTTTAATAAGCACATAGTAAAAGCCTGCTGTGTTCCCTAGCTACTAGAGATGCAAAGATAAAATGAAAAAAACAGTCTTTGTCCTCAAGGAACTTATATTCTATTGGAAGATACAAAATTTATAGAAATAAATGAATGCTAGAACAGTAAGTAAACAAATAAATAGGCAAACAAGCAAATAGATAAATAAATGCAATGTAATCTGAGGAAAAGATAACACCAAAAACTAAGGAGATCAGGAAACACTTTCTGATAAAACCAAGGACTCTAAGATATGAAAGGGGAAAGGGCCTGTCTTCCCAGACAGATTGGACAGTCTGAAGAAAGTTACAAAGGTGGGAAACAGAATATTGAATGAAGAAGATCAAAGTTGGCCAGTTTGGATGTAATATAGAGAAATTTACAGGAAATAATACAAAAATAAGTCTGGAAAAATAGGCTGGAAGCAGATTGCAGAAGACTTTAAATGACAGACTCAGAGATTTGTATTCTATCCTACAGACACTAGGGAGCCTCTAACATTTTAAGTAAGGGAGTTAGTGATATGAAAGAAATAAAACTTTTCTTAAGTTAAAAAGTAAAAGATCACGGAAAGCAAGCAAATATCTGGTAGAAGTAGAGAGAAGGAGGGGTGGCTAGTTGGCATAGTAGATAAAGCACCAGCCCTGGAGTCAGGAGTATCTGGGTTCAAATACAGTCTCAGACACTTAATAATTACCTAGCTATGTGGCCTTGGGCAAGCCACTTAACCCCATTTGCCTTGCAAAAACCTAAAAACAAAGTAGATAGGGGTACAAAACCCAAAGAACTTCCTTTTGAAAGGTCCTCTATTTCACTTGATTGTGATTAAAGGGAATAGTTGACAGTGAAAGTGTGGACTGAAGATCAGTTGACCATTGCTCCATTTTAGTAAATCAGCCTCATATTTTAAACTAATCACAGTGGTTGGAAATGCCAAGATAATTCTTTCTACTATATGAGGGATGACATCTAGGGAATAATTAGGAGGCAGAATCATTAAACTAGATACATGAGAGAAATGTGCATTAAGACCTAGGGGAACCCAAATAGCCCACAAGTATCTAAAAATGTATCAGAAGGAATGCTGATAAAGACTACCAAAGAAAGATGAAAAGTAAACACTTCTATTCAGTTCAGGATATCAAGTCCACACATGCATGCACACACACACACACACACACACACACACACACACGCACACACACACAATTCTGCAGGAATCTTTCAGAAATTCTCAACCATCAAGCCAGGTACCATGGTAGACAAAAGTGCACCACCAGCTAGATCTCAAAGCCGAAGACAAGATCAGACTTGATCTTGAACCCTAGCCTTTGCTGGATACAGGACTAGACTAATAACCAGCACAGGGTCCCTCTAGCCCCATCTCAACTCCTATCTCTGTTGGAAATAGGACCAGATCAATACTCAGTACAGGATACAACTCTAAGACTTATAAGAGACGCATTCAACCCAGGATCCATTCCGGAATAGGCTCTGCTATCATCCTTACAGCAAATGGAAGCAGGCCAGCAGTACTGCTCTTGCAGGTTCCATGTCCAAGCAACCATATCAAGAAATAGGGTCAGATCAGCTCCCAGGCATTCACCCCTGACCCCAAAATCCAGCTGATACATAGCCCAGTAGCCTGGCCTGCACAAAGAACAAGAGAAAGAGTATAAGAACTTCAATGCTAGTAAGAGAAAGGATATGGACAACACAACCAGAAGCAAGAAGGATCTGCCCATGGCATTCAAAAGAATGGAAGAAATCAGAATTTGACTAAATTACAAATCCCCAATCCAAAAACTGAGGCAGGAGATAAGAGTAACAGGGAAAAAAATTACTAACATTATGGTTGAAAGAATCCATATATGTATTGAAAGGCATAGTATTAGTATCTAAATATTTAAAGAAAAGGTTAATTGAGCTTCAGGGAGAAAAGAACACTAATATCTAATAGTGGGGCACCACAATGCAATGTATGCCTCTAAACCTAAACAAATCTAGTCAAATATAAGCAAAAAAGAATTTAACTATCTAAACAGAAAGGTCAAATGTGATGGAATTCTGCTGAATATTTCATGGGAATAGAAAGGCATTCATTCATTCATTCATTCATTCATTCATTCATTTTTTTTAGGTTTTCAAAAGGCAAATGGGGTTAAGTGGCTTGCCCAAGGCCACACAGCTAGGTAATTATTAAGTGTCTGAGACCGGATTTGAACCCAGGTACTCCTGACTCCAGGGCCAGTGCCTTATCCACTGCGCCACCTAGCCACCCCTAGAAAAGCATTTATATCCAATTATGGCACCTTTATAAAAACTATGTTTGGAGATTTAAAAAAAATGAAAAATATTAAACATCCTTTAATGATCACAATGGAATAAAAATTTTAATCAATAAAAAGTCTTTGAAGAAGAATCACAAATTAATTGGACACTGGATAATTTCATCCAAAAGAATTTGATGGAACAAATAGCACATCACAGAAATGCATTAATAGAAAATTCCAATCAGAAACATATCAAAATTTGGGGTAAATAGCTAAAGTATTACTTATGGGAAACCAAATCTCTAAACTCATTCATCAATCAAAGAAAAGAAAAAAATACATCAGGGAATTGGAAGCATAATTTTAAGAAAAACAAAAAAGGCACAATTAAAAAAAATTAAACAACAATAGAAATCCAAGAAACTAAGGAAGAGACATAGAAAGACAAATTAAAAGAAAAACAACCTTAGGACCTGGTTTTTACAAGAGAATAAAATATTCAATAAGCTAATCTGAATTTTGATTTAGTACTTTTTTATTTGTATTTTTATTTCTTACACCACCAAAATTTCCCCAAATTCCCTTCCTTCACCCAGAAACATCCCATATAAACTACTATTTTTTAAAAGAGAAAAAATCAGAAAAATCAGTTAATAAATTAAAAAAAATCAAAAAGTATAGAACTATTTTCAAATGTCTTCTTTGGAGTCATGGTTCTTTGAAATTTTATAACATTTACTTTTGTTTTGAGTGTATGGTTTTTATTATTGCAATCATTCTGTATGTTGTTTCCTTGACTCTGCTTCACTCTGCATAAGATTATATAAATATTGTTATGTTTCTTTGTATTCATCATATTTGACACCTTTTGTAAGCACAGTAATATTCCAATACATTCAAGTATCACAATATTTTTAGCCCTTCTCAAATCAAAGGAATCTAATTTTTTTCAATTTTTTTGCTATAGAAAAAATGTTACTATAAATACCTTAGTGTATATGGTGACTTTCTTCTTATCAATGATTTCCTGTGACTTCAAATTTCCTTCTAACATAATTCCAAAACAGTTTTATTAATAATATATCTATGTGCCTATCATTCCATAAACTCTCCAACATTATTTCTAACTTCTGTCACTAATGGGGAAATGAAATAAATATGGCAAAATTATATGTTTAGGTATATATATATATATATATATATATATATATATATATATGTACATACATATATATATATATATATATACACCCTTACACATACATCTATATATGCACATGTATGTGTATCAATTATATATCTTAGATACCAAACTTTATCTGATAAATCTGTTATATTTACTTTCCCATTCAACTCATTCCCTTCTTCACTTAAGTGAATTTTGTTTGTGAAGTTTTTTAGTTTTATATAATCAAAGTTAACTATTTTATCATTTGTAATTGTCTCTATTCTTGATTTTTTAAGACTACAACTCCTTCCCATAGCTGTGAGTATATGATGTTTTAATTTTTTTATGATATGATCTTTAATATTAAAGATGTATATGAATTAGAATTTATTGTAGACTATGAATAAAGTATTAGTCTAAGTCTTACAATAATCAAATTTCTTTCTTGCAGTTTTTATCAAATAGCAAACTGTTAAGTAATTTATATTTAGTTTGATGAAATACTGAATTATTGAGTTCCATTTTTTTCTGACTCTTCTTGTCTTATCTGTGTCAGTGATCTAATTCTCTAATTTTTAACCAATACTAAATGGTCTTGATGTCTCTTCATGACACAGTGACTAAAGTGCCAGGCCTGAAGTCAGGAAGATGAATTTTCCTGAGTTCAAATCCAGCCTCAGATGCTAGTAATGTGACCCTTGTCAAATCACTTAACCCTGTTTGTCTCAGTTCCTCATCTGTAAAATGAGCTGGAAAATGAAATGGCAAATCACCCCAGTATATTTGCCAAGAAAACCTCCAATGGATCATGAATTGCTGCTCATGAATGAAAATGACCAAACCAAAGTTAAAAAAAATGGTTTTGATGACTAGTATTCCTTTGATTGATTAATATAGCATTAAAATTGTAAATTTTATTATTTTAGCCCAGTTCAGTCATAACTAATTATTTCTCCTTTATTTCTTTAAGAAATACTTTGTAATTTAATTTACTCAAATTTTGGGGGTGCTTTGGTAGATTGATCTTCAAATAATTTATAAAACTTATTTGAAATAGGATATCTCCTATTGCTGCCTCTGGGATTTTGTTGTCATATAGAAATACTGCTGAATTTTGAGAATTTGTTTTGGAGCTTCAACCTTTGCTGAAATTATTTTCCAACTGGATTTTTTTATTTCAATTGGAATTTGCTGATTTTCTAGAATTTTTAAGTAAATCATCATATCTCATCAATAGTTATATATATATATATTTTTAATTTTTTTAGGTTTTTGCAAGGCAAACGGGGTTAAGTGGCTTGCCCAAAGCCTCATAGCTAGGTAATTATTAAGTGTCTGAGGTCACATTTGAACTCAGGTACTCCTGACTCCAAGCCTGGTGCTCTATCCACCTAGGCACCACCTAGCTGTTCCAATAGTTATATTTTATATGCTTTTGTTAAACATTTTATATTAAAATTCTTTCCTCTATCTTATTACTAGCATTTGTAGAACTACATCAAATATTTGGGGAAAACATAGAAATAGAATGGGGAATGAAAGCTAATATATTAGATATTAAAAGGCTCTAGGGATATGACAAAGAGGGACTGTACCAGGGTGGTAGCAGCAAGAAAATAATGGAAGAGACAAAGCATGTAGAAATATAATAAGTAGGACTTTATAAAATGATTATAAGTGAAAAGAGGGAAGACAAAGACAAGACCAAGGTTTTGAACATTGAAGAATATAAACATGCTACCAACAAAAATTGCCAAGTCAGAAAGAGTTTCAACATTAGTGAATAAAATAAAACTTGGTCTTAGGAGGGTAGAGTTTGTGGTACCAGTGCAACATCCAAATGAATTTATTACACAGAAAGTTGTGGATGTAGTTCTAGAGCACAGGAGAGAACTCAGGGATGTAGACATATAATTGGAAAGTTTGGTATAGTGACTCAAGTCCTAGATTTGAAGTCAGGAAGACTCCACAGAGTTGAAATCCTTCCTCAGATACTTACCAACTGTGTGACCCTGAGTAAGTAACTCAACCTCACTCAATCTAGGTTTATCTGTAAAATACTTCACAGGATTTTTGTGAGGATTAAATATGATAGGTACAGCCTACTCAGTAGAGACATTGGTCAAAAAAAAGAAGTGCTTTCTTTCTGTGAAAAAGCATTTCCAAGTTATAGAAGTACTAAGCAGTAAGCTGTCTTTGTCATCTATTATCCTTTTTGTATCTTACTATCATTGAACCCAAGTCTGAGCATACTCTTTCCATTGGCACCATGTTTGCTTATGGGAGAGTGAATCATAGGTTGGGGTGAGGGGAAGAAATATGCTTTTGTGGCAACTTTTTCCCTTTTATTATGCAGCCAAGTAAATGTTTTAACTAAAAGATAATCATGTCTACTGGTTGACTGTTAAGGGGTAGTGTGTCAGTGTTGATCTATCATACTAGGAGAATTCATCTGCATGTTTTCCCCTAGAACAAGAAAGTAACAATCACCCTCTGGGTCCTCCATCTGAGAATAAAGTGCAAGAATGAGAAAATGGCTCAGATGGAATGTTACACTTATAATTATCTTTATATGTCCACTGAAAAGTGCTTGAGGACAAGGACTATTTTACTTCTGTTTTTGTATAAGCCTGGACCTTGGCATCTACTAAGACACTAATAAATGCTTACCAATTGATTAATTTGGCCTAGATTAACATCATGTATATGCTATTTTTAACTGGATTAGAGGAAAAGAGTCAAAAATAAGTAAATTGCCATTAGAAATCCCACTTTGGGGCGACTAGGTGGCACAGTGGATAGAGCACCAGCCCTGGAGTCAGGAGTACCTGAGTTCAAATCCGGTCTCAGACACTTAATAATGACCTAGCTGTGTGGCCTTGGGCAAGCCACTTAACCCCATTTGCCTTGCAAAAACCAAAAAAAGAAAGAAAGAAATCCCCTTCAGCTCATAACTGAGCCTGGACTTGTATACAATGAATGGAACTCAACAGATTCTAGAGCTTTTATCCTTTTTTCCCAATATTTGTTCTCTAATAAATACCATGAGATGCAATACTAAAATAGTCTGAAAATCTAATCCATGTTAGAAGTGTATTATGTTTATGAATTCTTCAGATAAGGTATTTTAAGGATAGGTTCTTAGTTATATGAGAACCAATTAGGTCTATTACTCTGTGGGTATATTAGAACACATTTCATACAGAGATAAAAAAGTTTCTTTCATTTAGAAGTATCCTTTGAGGCAGTATGGCATGGTAGATAAAGGACTGGACACAAGATCATACTGTCTTTGATATTACCAGCTATATGACAAGGACCAAATCAGAACTCTCTGAGTTAAAATTTCCTCATTTATAAAATGAGATTAGATCATTTTGCCTGAGGTCTCTTCCAACTACTGACTTCTTGGAATCTCAGAACTCTCTAAGAATCTTTGCAAACTCCTAGAAGGGAATAAAAGAAGCTGAAAAACAAAACTTAATTTGACTATATACTTGGCATTTTAATGTAATATACTAGCAAATAAAAGTCTCATCATGATGAGCAAAATTGAGTAACATTTGATTTATTTTTAAAACAGCATACTGGGGAAGGTATATAGGTAGTATAGTGGATATAATGTTGAACCTGGAATCAAGAAAATCTGAATTTAAATCCTGAATTAGACATTAAACTAGTTGTGTGACCCTGAACAGGTCACTTAATCTCTATCTCAATTTGTAATCTCATCTGTAATAATAACAGTATCCACTTCATAAATTGATTATGAAGATCTAATGAAATAATATACATAAAGTAATTTGAAATCCTTAAAATACTTTATAAATGCTAGTTATTATTATTACCATCATCATCATTTGCTTTTTTTGTCACAGACATGCAAGCTGCCCAGAACATACTAAAGTGGTCTATCCACTTCTGCCATTCTTCTCTTTTTTACTGTTCTTTAATACAGCTCAAATCTCTTGCCAAAGCTCTAAGAGAAGTTTTGCTTTTGATGATGATCCTATACACTTTAACATATATCATCACACTGCAATCCCTGCCTCCTTATTCTCATCTGTTCCATTCTTCGGACCTCATTTCTTTATTTTTTTTGTTTTTGTTTTTTTTTGCAAGGCAATGGGGTTAAGTGGCTTGCCCAAGATCACACAGCTAGGTCATTATTAAGTGTCCGAGGCCGGATTTGAACTCAGGTACTCCTGACTCCAGGGCTGGTGTTCTATCCACTACTTCATCTAACTACCTCCTCAGACCTCATTTCTCAACAGCATCAAACTTAGCCAGCTATCTAAAATGCAGGAATATAAGTATTGCATAAGAAGAACCCTTTGGGTAGGGTACAAACTAGAGTCAAATATGCCTCTGTGACAGAGGAAAACAGCATGATTAGGTACTCTTCAGCATTTTACAAACTATGTTCTGTGCAATATCAATAAGGAAGTCTTTGAGGAAATTTTGATGCTAAAATGCATTTTCCTTCCAAAATATTAACAGGTTTGTTGGGATCCAAAATACTTGCTACATGAGACAATTTTTCAGTAAGTTACAAGCAGTATGCAACAATTATTTCTTTAGCATCCTCCATAGTGAAGGCACAGTGTCACATGCCAAGAATACAAAGAAAAACAAAACAGATTTTCCCTTCAAGGAATTTACAGTCTACATTAGTCTTTCAGCAAATGCTTAAGAAATTAAATACAAAGTAATTACAGAGGAAGGAAAGAACCAATAACTGAAGGAATAGTAAAGGAACAAAAGGAACAAAAAGATTAATCAGTAGATGACATCTGAAATAAACCTTAAAGGGAATATGGGATTCCAAAAGATGCAACTGAGGTGCAAAAGCATGAAAACATGGAGCCAAAGTATAGAATATTTTGCATGGGGAATGGGCAAACTCATTTGAGAAAATCTGCTCCTATTTGTTTAGAAACCAAAAGGAAAATGACTATGTCCTAATATCCAGAAATACATCTGCGGAAGTTGTATGCCCTACATCCTTCTGGGGATGGATGTATCAGAAAAGTTGATATTAAATGATTTTTCTGACTTCTGGGTTACTGAAACCTCACTAACAAATTTCTTCTTTGCCTGTCTCTTTACAAGAATTGTGACTTAATTTATTTTTTCCACATTGGTCAGGTCGAGCTATTCCTCTCCCTGTAAATCCTTCAACAGTTTCTAATTCTGGATAATGATATAAACTATTTGAGGTCACCTGCTAGGCTCTGTATCATTCTGCCCTGCCTATATCTTCTTTTCATTTCCTCCTACTCCTCTTCTTATTTCCTTAGTTCCTGCCTAGGCTTGTCACCTAACCACTCCTTTCTTCTCTTTTCCCCACTCTATTCTTGGCACCTTGCTTCAAAGAGATATATAGTCTGAGAGCAATGCCATCATCATTCCCCTAAATAGCCTCATATTATTGCAAATTCTTTCAGCAATTCTCTGAAGTTATTGTGACGTCTCTCAGTGATTATCAATAATCACAGAAGGTTCCTTCAACTTGTAAGACACAAAAATTTTTAAAAGTTCAGGGAAGCACCTTACTAGTTTCTGACTTTGAAAAATAAATAAATATATAAATAGACTGATTAATAATGAATAAATGAATGCATGAAAAGAATAAGTAATTATAGTCATAGAATATTAACATAATATTAAAGACCCAGTTTGCCCAAACCTGTATTGTATAGTTGAGGAAACCAAAACCAGGAATTGTGAAGGACTTTGGCCACAGGTGGAAGACCTAGGAACTCTTGCATCAATTCTTTCCTTTATATTATCTCCAATACAAGGTTTTATCCACTTAGACTAGTTCAATAGTCTCCCAATGGTATACATCGCTACCATTGTTTGCAACACTGATAAATTAATCATCCTTTTGCACAGATATAATTATGCCTCTGCTGAAAATCCTTCAATGGTTTCCTTTTGCCTGCTATAACATGAAGTCCTTATCTAAATGTTCAATGACAGCTATTTGTAACAGCAAACAGGTACATTAGATTAAATGCTAGACCTGGAGTCAAAAAGATTTGAATTCAAAACCTGCCATAGACAATTGGTTAATTCTTGGGGAAAGTCATTTGAATTCCATCAGTCTTAGTTTCTCCATCTGTAAATAAAAATACTAATAATAGTTATTACAAGGATCAATGAGATAAAATGTAAAGCATTTTGCTAACTTTAAAGTGCTACATAAATGCTTATTTATTATTATTTTATTATTATTATTAAAATTATCTCTAATCTGATACCATTCTAAATTTGTACCCTTATCTTATACTACACATTTTACCCAAATTATACAACTTAACTATCCTGCAATTTCTCACTTCCTTTGTTCACACCTAGAATTCCCTCCCTATCCCACAATTTTGACCTTTATAAGCAATTGAACTGAACATAAATATCTTGAGTCCCCATTGAATCCTTCTAATACTTTATCCATAAAATTTTGGTGAAAATAAATTAAAGAATTTTTTAAACCAAATTCAACACTTCAATTTTGTGAATTATTAAGTGGGTAATTGTTACTGAGTGAGATAATACATATATATATATATATATATATATATATATATATATATATATATCATGAGGACAGCTAGGTGGCACAGTAGAGGAAGCATGGACCTAGAGTCAGGAGGACCTGAGTAAAATCTGACCACAGACATTTAATAATTGCCTAGCTATGTGACCTTGGGCAAGTCATTTAATTCCATTGCCTTATATAAATAAAAATTTAAAAATATAATTCATGAGATAGTCAAGGTCATGTCCATTCATGAACATCAACTTTGGCATCCTATCAAGTCTGAATGCTGAAGGTTTGGAAATCTCAAGGACAAGAATAGTTCCTTTTATCTGGAATAGATCTGAGGAAAACTTAAAAGTTAAACTATAAAAATGTGAAGTACCAACTTAATCATCACTATAAACATCATCATCATTACCATCACCACCAACATTATCCTTCATTTCTTCTCTTGGAAGCTGTTTGACTATAGAATTAGTTATATATTCTGTGAAGGACATCTGCCCTCCTAATTATTGGTGAATCCTTTGAAGTTACCTCCCTTTTACTTCACTTTATGTAAATGAAAGATGTTAGTTCATATGACCCAGAGATTAACTACTACTATGTGGAATAACTAGAGAAGGGCTGAATATAGCCTGGGAACACATGAGGTAGGAAGGGAGGGATGTAATGAACAGAATTAACTAAAGTGTGTCAGTTAAGGCCAGACTAAGAAAACTGCAAATAAGAAAATGTAGGTAAACAACTTTTAAATAAGCAGTTAAGGGGCGGCTAGGTGGCACAGTAGATAGAGCACCAACCCTGCAGTCAGGATTACCTAAGTTCAAATCCAGCCTCAGACACTTAATAATTTACCTAGCTGTGTGGTCTTGGGCAAGCCACTTAACCCCATTTGCCTTGCAAAAAAACACCCTAAAAAATAAAAAAATAAATGAGCAGTTAACAAGTATTAATAGAGTGCTATTATTATATGTCAGTCACACTAGATACAAAACAAGAAATGAAACATTTCTTGCCTTCAAGGAGTTTAAATTCTGCCATAGGATGCATATAATACAAAAGAAATAAAAAGTAACTTTGATGGCTTTGGATACACCAGAAGCAGGAATTTAGGGGTGAGAAGGGAGGAATCAGGAAAACCATCAAGAAGAAGGGTCAGCAAAAGAGTCAAATGGGGGGGAAGCTAAGAATGTGTGGTTTTTTTCATTTTTTAAAAATGTTTTAGTTTTATTTTAATTATTTATTATTTTCTTTTAAAATATATTAAAAAAGCATTTTTAATTCTCAGGTGGCCTACTGGCAGTACTTTGCCCTGCCCTGATCTAGAAGAAGTCACTTGAAATGAGTCTTGAAGCCACCCTCATCATCCCTTCCTCCTACCCATTCAGTTGAGGACTTCATCGCATACTTCACCTTCATGAAGAGCTCCATTTTTCTCCCCTCCTTCTCTTCTTAGATACATCCAAAAGAATTCTCCATAGACTCATTCTTCACTCCAATCTTTGAAGAAGAGGTGATCCTTCTGTTTGCCAAGGTCTACCCCTAAAAATGAACCTTAACTGCATATCTTCTCATCTTCTCCAAGAAATTTGACTCCATTCGTGATCTCCCTGCTCTCTATCTTTAATCTCTCCCTATTAACTTAGTTGCTTTCCTGCTGCCTACAGATATGCCCATTTCTCCCAAACTTAAAAAGCTCTCATTTAATCCTATCATCTACACTATTGTCCTATATTTCTACTACCCTTCTTCACTAAACTCATTGAAAAAGGAAGTATTGGATTACATCCAGTTTCTCTCTTTTCTCTCTCCTCCAAACATGCTGCAATAGGGCTTCCAACTTCATCATTCAAGTGGAACTGCTGTCTCCAAAGTTACCAATTATCTCTTAATTGTCAAAGCCATTAAGCTTAGGAGGGAAAAAAAGGACAAAAAAGACAAAAAGGACAAGTTTGAAAGCCATAAGTGAACTTACCATATGCCTTTTAAAAATAAATTATACATATACAATCTTCTTTCTATGTTCTCTTATGGCACATGGAAATGTCCATTTTATTTGATATTTCTTAAGTTCAGTACAAAAAAAACTAATTATCTTTTCCTTTTTTGACATCTCTGTAGAATCATGTCACTATTGATCATCTTCTCCTAAATATTCTTTCCTGTTATTGTCTTCACTTCTTTCCCTGTATGATTACTCTTTATTTTCTTTTGGCAACTCATCATTCATAGTACACCTTTTTAGATGTCAGCAATCCCCAAGGAGTTATCCTAAGCCTTTTTTTCCTGCCCTATCTTTCTCTTGGTGACTTTATCAGGTCCATTGAGTTTAATACTATATCTATATTTGTTATTGTTCACTCATTCAATCAAGTCCAACTCTTCATAATCCTGTGGTTATATTGTCCATGGACTTTTCTTGGCAAAGATATTGGGATGGTTTGCCATTTCCTCCTCCAGTGGATTAAGTTAAAGAGTGACTTGCCAAATATCAAACAGCTAATAGGTCTCTGAAGTCAGATTTGGACTCAGGTTTTCCCAACTCCAGGCCCAGCATTCCATTCACTGAACCATCTAACTCACACATACACATACATACATACACACAATCACACATACACACATCTATTTATCTTAGCTCTGATTCTACTGAGTCTTAGTATCCTCATCACCAACTGCCCATTAGACATCTCAAAATGGTTGTCCATCAGAGAAGCATCTTAAACACAATTAATTCAAAACAAAAGCATTTTTTCTACAACTGGCATCCTCTTTCAAAATCCCCTTTGTCTGAGTTACCACCATCATTCTAGTGTCTTTGCTTCAAAACCCTGGCATGTTCTCAATTCCTCATTCTCCTTCACTCCACAAATCCAATAAGCTGCAAGATCTTTCCATTACTATTTCTATAAGTCTTTCAAGTTTGACTCCTGTCAACCTTGCATATACATGGTCTTAATTCAAATCCTTGACCTCTCTCTCACCTAGATTATTATAACAGCCCCTATTTTTCCTTCTATTTCAAATCTTCCTATTGTCCATTTCATATACTGATGTCAAAGTGATTTTCCTTAAATCCAGCTCTAAGTCATTCCCCAACTCAAGTTCCATTAGCTCTCTACTGTACATAGGAGAAAATATAAACTTATCAATTTAGCTTTTAAAACCCTTCCCAACCTAGTCCCAACATATTTTTCCTAGTTTAATTCTAACCTTCTCTAAGGATCGTGTGATCCAGTCAAATTGGCCTTTTCTTTATTCTTCAAATATGACCTTCCATATTCCTTATCTTTTCATTGGCTGTCTTCCATTCTTGGAAGGAAGGAAGAAAGGAACGGAGGGAGGCAGAGAAGATGAGAGGGAAGAAGTAACACTTATTATATTGAATATGTGTCAGGCACTGTACTGCATGCTTTATTACTATTATCCCATTTGATCCTCAAAGCAACACTAGTCAGAGTTAAAAATCATGCCTATTTAACAGATGAGAAAACAAATTAAAATGACTCGCCAAGGTCAAATAGCTAGTAAATATCTGAGTATGAATTTGAATTCAGGGTTTCCTAACTCCAGATATAGTATTCTAAACCCTACCTAGCTGCCAAAATTTCTCCTCAACTCTACAAGAGCCCAGGATACACATTCAGTCGGTAGCTGGTCTAAATGGCCTGATCCAGAAGACAAGCCCCTGATGTTACCAGTAGGAAGAGCCTGTCATTCCCCAGAGCAGACAGTCCAGAAATAGCCCAGATGTTCCCACCTTTTGCAGCAGCCCAGGGACTAGGCAGATGATTTCACCAGTGCTAAAGGTCCAGAGAGAGAGCCTCTGGTGTTTCTTACCAGTTGGTTACTGAGCAACCCCCAGAGTTCCTAACATTGATGGTCCCAGACCAATAAAAGCAAGCCTCTAAGGTTCTTAAAAACCAAAGGTTTGCGAACAAACCCTGCCCTTGGGATAGGTAACAAATCCCAAAATGAATAGCAAAGGTCAGAGAAAATCAGGGTCTATTGAAAGCTAGCTTAAAGAGAAAGATGGACAAAACACTAGCTCAGAAAAGGAGGGCAGAAGGGATGCTAAATGTGAAACTTTGGTGAACAATATGAATTGTTCTCCAGCCCACAAAGATTATTTAGAAGAGTTTAGAAAGGATTTTAAAAATCAAATGGAAAACTGTGAAAAGAACTGCAAGAAAAAACTAACATCTTGTAATAAAGTGACAGAAGAAAACGAGGTTTTTAAAAATACAATTGAACAAATGGAAAAAAGAAAATAATTTCTTCAAAATACAACTGGGAAAATAGGAAAAGATAAAGCTTCTTTAAAAACAGAATTGATTAAATGGAAAAGGAGATGCAAAAGCTAAGTGAAAAAAAATACCTCCTTAAAAATTAAGCCAGGACTAGTAGAAGCAAATGACTCCATGAAACATCAAGAATCTATTAAACAAAATTTAAAAAAATAGAAAAAATAGAAAAAATGTAAACTACCTCATTGGTAAAACATAACCTGGAAAATAGTTCCAGGAAAGATAATTTAAGAATTATGGGACTAACTGAAAACCATGATTTTAAAAAGAGCCTGGATAGCATTTTTCAGGAAATTATCAAAGAGAAATACCCTGATATCTTGGAATGAAAGGGCAAAATTATTATTGAAAGAATCCACCAATTGCTACCTACCAAAATGAAAATACCAAGGAATATTGTAGCCAAATTCCAGAATTATCAGATCAGATCCTACAAGCAGCCAGAAAGAAGAAATTTAAATACCAAGGAGCCACAGTCAAGATTTCACAGGACCTGGTTGCATGAAAATTAAAGGATTGAAAATCTAGAATATGATATTCTGGAGGGCAAGGGAGCTTGGATTACAATCAAGAATCAACTATCCATAAAAAAAAAATCACCTATCCAGCAAAATTAAGCATTCTTTTAGAGGAAAAGATGGAAATTTAACAAAACAGGTAACTTCTAAACTCTCCAGATGAAAATAGCAAAGATGAACAGAAAATGTGATCTTCAAACAAGAGACACAGGAGATACATGAAAAGGTAAACGGGGGTAAGAAAATGTCTGCTATTCCTGAATTTGAATGTATAATATTGATGGAGTCAATGGGTGAAAAGGAAATGTACTGGGAGAAAGGAAAAGGAGAGATAGAACACAGACAAGATATTTCATGTAAAAGTGTCAAGAAATAGCTTTTGCAATGTTATGGAAGGGTGAGGAGGGGGAATGAGGGAGCCCTCATTCTCATCGGAAATGGTTCAGAAAGGAAACAACAAACATACATATAGAGCATACTTCTATGTCCTATACTAAGGGCACAGAAATCTAGAAGAAAAAGGAGAGAAAGGATGGGAGAAAGGGGATGGGGGAGGGGAACAGGGATGTAGGTGATAGAGGAAAGGTAGATCATGGGTGAGGGTAGTCAGATATAACTTATTTTCTTTTTTACTTTGTGCAAGGTGGTAGAATTGGATGGCCTGTCTGGGACCAAGGGCTAGGTGGTTGCTGGGTCTCTGTGGTAGGATGTAGGCTTGAGGCCTCTTGGCCCCAGGGCCAGTGTTCTGTTGACTGTGCCACGTGCCTGCCAGATAGCACACTTTTGAAAAGGGACAAAGTAAATGGGGAGAGAAAATATAATAAATGGTAGTAGGGAGGAATGGATGGAGGGAATTACGATCAGCAACAGCAACTGTGGAAAAATATGGGAGTAACTTCTCTGATGGATTTATGATAAAGAATGTAATCCACTCCAGAGACAAAGCTGATGGTATTGGAACACAGACTGAAGCACATTTCTTTCTCTTTCTTTCATTTTATTCTTGTGAGGTTTTTTATTTTTGTGGGGGAAGGGGAGGTTATGTTTACTCCTTTTTTTAAAGGTTTTTTTGTTGTTTGGGTTTTTTTTTTTTTTTTTTTTTTTTTTGCAATGCAATAAGGTTAAGTGGCTTGCCCAAGGCCACACAGCTAGGTAACTAATAAGTGTCTGAGGCTGGATTTGAACTCAGGTACTCCTGACTCCAAGGCCAGTGCTCTATCCACTGCACCACCTAGCTGCCCCATTATGTTTACTTTTATGAGACTTTTTAAAGTAATGTGTAAATAAATAAATAAAAATGTAAATTAAAAAAGAAAGAAAAAGACTGCTATTCAATGAGATTAAACTGATCACAACTTCCTCCTACCTGGGAGGAAGATTCTTGTAATTTTTGAGAGTTGAACTACTATTAGATTGATTATACATTGGTTGAAGGCATGGACATAAGTTGATTTTGATGGAATTTTTTTTAAAAATCAAGATATTAAAAAGGGGAGGATTGTTATAAAATAGGAGAAAGGGAGAAACAGATTGGAATAAGTTACATCACATGAAGAATTGCAAAGGATCTATTACAGTAGAGAGAAAGAAAAGAGGGGGTAAGAACTACTTGAATCTTACTCTCCTTGGAGTTGGCTCAAAGAGGGAATAACAATTGGGTTTAGAAATATATTTTATCCTTCAGGTATTAGGAGGTAAAGACAAGGAGGGATTGATAGAAGGGAGGGAAAGGAGAATGGGGAAAGAGGAATGAAGAGGGAGGGAGGCAGGCTGATAGAAGAGGAGAGATAACTGGTGAGGAAGGATAGGGTGAAAGGAGGAGAGGAAATGTACAAAGAGAGGGGAAATAGCATGGAGGATAATAAAGCAATTATAACTGTGAATGTAAATGGGATGAATTCTCTCATAAAACAGAAGCAGATAGCAGGATGAATTAAAAACCAGAATCCTACAATATACTGTTTACAAGAAACAAATATGAAGAAGTGAGAAATACAATAGAGTAAATGTTGGAAACGTTAGATATGACAGGCTTCTAGAGAAAGTCATTCAATAAATGAGGATAGAAAAGAATATATATATATATATATATGTATATATATATACATATATATATATATGTGTGTGTGTGTGTGTGTGTATTTGCAGTGCATGGACCTTATAAAAAATTGACCAAGTATTTGGGCATAAAAATGCTATAATCAAATACAAAAAGGTTCCTTTCAGATCACAATGCAATAAAAATCACATGCAATAAAAGTCCATGGAGAGAGAGGCCTAAAATTTATAGGAAACTAAGTAACCTAGTTTTAAAGAATGAATGGGTCAAACAACAAATCTTAGAAATAATTAATAATTTCATCCAAGACAATGACAATAAGGAGACAAGAAACCAAAACTTGCAGGATACAGACAAAGCAGTTATTAGGGGAAATATAATTATCTCCACATGCTTACATGAATAAAATAGAGAAAGGGAAGATCAGTGAATTGGGCATGAAACTCAAAAGGCTAGAGAAGGAACAGATTAAAAAATTCCCAATTTAATATCAAATTAGAAACTGAAAATTAAAGGAGAGATTAATAAAGCAAAAGTAAAAAAACTGCTAAGCTAATAAATAAAACTGTTGATTTTATGAAAAAATCAATAAATAGATAAACCTTTGGTTAATTGAATTTAAAAAAGATAGAAGAAACCAAAATACCAGTATCCAAAATGAAAAAAGGTAAATTCATACCAATAAGGAGGAAATTAATGTAATAATTTGGAGCTATTTTGCCCATTAATGTATGCCAATAAATTTGACAATCTAAGTGAAATTGATCAATATTTTAAAAAAATATAAACTGACTAGGTTAAAAGAAGAGGAAATTAAATACCTAAATAACCCCATCTCAGAAAAAGAAATTGACAAGCTATCAATGAATTCCCTAAGAAAAAAAGTATCCAGGGCCAGATGGATTTACAAGTGGATTCTACCAAACATTCAAGGAACAATTAGTTCTAATTCTATATAAATTATTTGAAAAAAAATAGGTGAAGAAGATCTGTGAAATTCCTTCTATGATGCCACTATGATGTTTATACCTCAACCAGGAAAAGTCAAAACAGAGAAAGAAAATTACAGACCAATTTTCCAAATGAATATGGATGCAAAAATTTTAAATAAAATATTAGCAAAGCTACAGCAGTAATAACTAGGATAAAGCATTATGATCAAGAAGGATTTATACCACGACTGCAGGGTTTGTTCAGTATTTGGAAAATTATCAGCATAATTGACCATAGCAATAATAAACCTCAAAGAAATCATTTGAGTATTTCAATAGATGCTGAAAAAGCTTTTGTCAAAATACATTGCTATTAAAAAAAAACTACTACTATTAAAACACTAGATAACATAGGAAGAAATAGTTTTATTTTTTTAATTTTTTTTTCAAGGCAATGGGGTTAAGTGGCTTGCCTGAGGCCACATGGCTAGGTAATTATTAAGTGTCTGATGCTGGATTTGAACTCAGGTACTCCTGACTCCAAGGCCAGTGCTCTATCCACTGCACCACCTAGCCACCCCAATAGAGTTTTATTTAAAACAATAAGCAATGTCTATCTAAAAACTATTAAAAGGCATTATATGTAATGGGGATAAGTTAGAAACATTTCCAATAAGATCAGGAGTGAAACAAGGTTGCCCATTATCACCATTATTATTCAATATTGTATTAGAAATGTTAGCTTTAGCGATAAGAGAAGAAAAAGAAATTGGAAGGGATTCGAATAGGTAATAAAGAAACAAAACTCTCCCTCTTTGCAGATGATATGATGGTATATTTAGAAAATCCTAGAAAATCATCTAAAAAACTACTTGAAACAACTGGCAACTTTAGCAAAATTGCAGGATATAAAATAAACCCACATAAATTATCAACATTTCTATATATTACTAAAAAGACTCAGCAGCAAGAAATAGAAAATGAAATTCCATTTAGATTAATTGAAAACTGGGGCAGCTAGGTGACACAGTGGATAGAGCACCGGCCCTGAAGTCAGGAGGATCTGAGTTCAAATTCAGCCTGACCCCTAATATAGCCTATCAGTGTGGCCTTGGGCAAGTCACTTAACCCTATTACTTTGCCAAAAAGAAATAATAATAAAGTAACTGAAGACAAAATAAAATACTTGGGAGTCTACCTGCCAAGGCAAACTCAGAAACTATATGAAAACAACTATAAAACACTTTTCACACAAATAAAAATCATCTAAAAAACTGGACAAATGTTAATTGCTCATGGGTAAACTAAGTTAATATAATAAAAATGACAATTCTACCTAAAATAAATTACTTATTCAGTGCTATACCACATTTCCAAAAACCTACTTTATTGAGCTAGAAAAAATGGTAATTAAATTCATTTGAAAACAAAATGTCAAGAATATCAAGGGAATTAATAAAAAATGCAAAGGAAGATGGTCTAGCCACCAGATCTAAAAATATATTATAAAGCATCAGACATGGATTTAGATATAAAAAGTAATATCATAAACCAATTAGGAGAACAAGGAATAGTTCAATTGTCAGAGCTATAGAAAAGGGAGAAGTTTATGATCAAAGAGAACATCATAAAGAACATTATAAAACACAAAATGGATAATTTTGATTACATTAAATTGAAAAGTTTTTGCACAAATAAAACCAATGCAACCAAGATTAAAATGAAGGCAGTAATTTGGAAAACAATTTTCTACAACTAGTATTTCTGACAAAGGAATCATTTGTAAAACATGTAGAGAACTGAGTCAAATTTATAAGAATATTTTAATTATAATTAATAAATGATCAAAGGACATGAACAGGCAAATCTCTGATAAAAAAATCAAATCTATCTATAGTCATATAATATAAATCATTATTGATTAGAGAAATGCAAATTAAAAAAGTCTGACATCCCACCTTACACATATCAGATTGGCCAATATGACTAAAAAGAAAAGTATCAATGTTGGAAGTGATGTGGGAAAACTGGGACACTGATGGATTACTGAATTAAGTTGTGAACTGATCCAAAATTTCTGGAGAGCAATTTGAAATTATGCCCAAAGAACAAAAGAACTATGTATACCCTTTGATCCAACAATACCACCACTATCTATATTTCAAAGATCAAGCAAAGGGGTAAAAAACTCCACATGTACAAAAATATTTATAGCAGCTCTTTTTGTAATGACAAAGAATTGGAAATTGATGGGATGTACAACAATTGGGGAATGGCTGAACAAACTGTGGAACATGAAAAATGTGATGGAACACTGTTATTCTAAAAGAAATCATGAGGGACAGGCTTCAGTATAGACTAGAAAGACTTGCATAAACTGATGCTGAGTGAAATGAGCAGAACCAGAAGAACATTATAAACACTAAACAGCAACATTAGGTGATGATCAAATATGAAATATCAAAAATAATCAATGACAATTCTTAAAGACTTGTGATAGAAAATAACATTCATATCCAGAGAAGGAACTGTAAAGTTTAAATGTAGACCAAAGTCTCCTATCTTCAATTTCTAAAAGTTGTCTTAAATATCATGGCTTTTTTCCTCTCTAATGGTTTTTTTCATTTTAATTAAATTCTTCTTTTACAACAGGATTACTATGGATCTATGTTTAGCATGGCTATACATGAATAGCCTGTGTTAGATTGCTTTCTGTCAAGGGTGGGGTGGAGGAGGGGGAGAGGAGGAGGGAGGGAGAGAGGGAAAAAATATCAAACTCAAAAGCCAGCAAAAAACTACCATTTCATGTAGTTGAAAAAATAAATAAATAAAATGTTATTTCCTGCAAAAAAGTTACTTTTTCTATTTCAACAACATTTCTCACATACATCCTCTTCTCTACTCTGACACTACCACCACCAGGCCCTCATCATGTCAAGACTGGACTATTGAAATAGTTACACCTGCCTCAGGATTCTTTCCACTCTACCTAGTTAGCCAAAGTGATTTTGTTAAGGCCTATTCTATACCCATGTCATCCTTAATAGATAAATTAGAATCATTCCTGATAACTACTAGGATTAAATATAAACTTGTCTACCTGGCATTTAAATTTCTTTACATTCTGGGATTTTCCTCTTTTTCCAATATTCTTATATATTTAAACTCTATCCATGAAGTCCATAACCTAGAAATACTACATTCTTCATGCCTGGAAATCCCCACCTCTTAAAATACCTGGCTTCCTATAAGATTTTACCTATAGGTGGTTCTTTGCTGATACCCACCCCTCTCCCTAGTTGCTATTACCTTCTTTTCCTAAAGTTTCCTTCCATCCACTCCATATATTTCAATTTATGTGCATATTGTCTCTAAGATTAGAGTGTAAGTTTCTTGAAGGCTGGGACTGTTTTTGCTTTTTCCTTTGTAATTGTAGATCATTATTGTAATGTTAAAAGTACTTAAGAAACAAAATAGGAAAGGTGAGAAGAAAGTCCATATCAGCATGGGGGGCAATGAGTGAAAGTACACAGAAACAGAAGACTAAACATCTTGTGTCCTAAATAGTGAGTATGTAGAACAGATTCTGCCTGATGTCAAGCCCAGGGCTCTATTCACTACTGCTATTTAGTCATTTCAGTCATATCCAATTCTTTTGGGATTTTCTTGGAATGGTTTGTCATTTCTTTCTCCAGTTCATTTTACAGATGAGGAAGCTTAGGCACAGAGGATTAAAAAGGACAGAAAAGTATTTGTTGGAGGAAAGAAGGGATATAGAAATCAGAGTGAAGAATTATTTTTATCCCAATTGCTTCCCCCACTTCATCTATTCCTTTGAGTGCTACCTATTGACTAAGACCACCATCAGCTGCCAATAGTCTAGGTATTACTTAGAAACTCATTCTTCCACCACCCAGTTAACTTCATTCTCAGAGGCCTCAGGGAAGAGAATCTGGTCCCCATCTCACAAATGGGATTTGAGCTCACCTAATTGAGAAAGAAAAAGTGAGAAGAAGGGTAAGGAAAAAAACTCATGAAAGTTCAATCGGTTCACCAAAAAGCTAGAAAGTTATAAAAATTCCCATAATTACAACAAAAACACTTATTCTGCTGCTACAAAACACAAGAGGACCTTCATGCTACTGGCAGTTCCAAAATTTATCCTTCAGGAACTGTAGGCTTATACTACTTTGTTGGCATTATGGCTACACATCTCATCATTCAAAGGGAGCACAGAAATCATCTAATCCAACTATTCCTTGAGGATGGACCCCTTTTACAATATGCCTAACAAGTGGCTATCCAGATCCCTGTTTCAAGAGCTCTAGTAAAATGAAACCCACTCCTTATCCTTTTAAAAGTGAGACATTCCATTTTCAGACAGTTCTCATTGTTAAGTTTTTCCTAACTATGAGCCAAAATCTTCCTGCCTATAACTTCCAGCTGCCCCCTAAATTCTCTCTATGAACATTCTTAACTGTTTGGGGCAGAAAAGAACCTCTGAGATCATTTAATACAGGGGTCCTTAATCATTTGGGGAGGTCATGGGCTTATTTGGAAGCCTAGTAAAAAAACCTAAAATCTTTTCAGAAAAAAAATGCTCTCAAATTAATTAAATAAAATAAGATTTTAAGGAAAATTGAAGATTAGAGAAAATAAAGATATGTCTGAGTTATGTACTTCCCTGAATTCTATCCATTCTTTATAGTCCCATGGGACCATATGCTGGGCTTTATCATGAGCTTTTGGACTTTCCCCAAAATCTTATAAAGGTCACATCAATCCTGGAAGTCACATTCATTAGTACCTATGTCTCTGAAGCCCCTCCCTTCCTCTGGTTGGAGAATGTAAGGATCAGAGCTCCTTGCACATCCTTAATTTAAGGATGATACTTCACACAGTCATCTTCATTTCTCACTTAGCCATACGCCTCTGGACTACATCATACCGTACCCCTCCCCCCATATACATACCAGGAACCATCCCCTCAAAACCACCTCCTTTCAGATTTTTTCTATAATGTCTTCCCTCCTTCCCCCATTAGATTAGTACTTGAGGGCAGCGACTGTCTTTTCCCTCTCCTTATATCCTCAGCACTTAGGCACATAGTAGATACTTCTGACTGACAGATGGGTCACAGAAGCCTCAGAGTGATGAAGAGACAGTGGACATAGAGTGCTAGACCTAAAATTAGGAAGATGCAATATAATTTCTGTTTTACATATTTACTACCTACTGGTTTTGTCTTCCTTAATTTCCTTGTATGTAAAATAGAGAAAATAATTGTGTCTTTCCTTAAAGGTTACTATAAAGATAAACTTTACAATCCTTAAACTAATATACAAATGATAGTAGTAGTGATGATGGTGGTGATGATTAAAGTCACAAAGTAGAGAATAATGGTATTCAAACTCCAGTTTGAATCCTCTAACACCCTATTCAATACAATTTGTATTCTTCCTTCCTTCCCCACCCACCCAAATACACTCTCTACATAAAACCACCTGAGGCTGTTTACAGAACACTGAAAGTTGGGATGAGGAAGATGAGGAGAAAGAGGTTGGAATTAATAGACCTCTATTTTAGCTCTGCCAGAATTGAGAAAGTAATCAGTGTTCAGGGTCACCTTTAACTGGCCCTTTCTTCCTGGCTCGGCTGCTGTGAATCCCCAATAGGGTTTTATTTTTTAAATTAATAAAAAAGAGAAAGTGAGAGGGAGAGGTGCTAAAGATTGGCATATTGATTCAAGTGAGAACTAACTCTACCATCATAGGGGAGGGGGCAGGGAGATGTGGGATATAACAACACAGTCTGACTATTGAACAGAAAAAACAATTGATTGGTGTCCAGGGACTCTTGGTGGGAAAGCAGAGTGAATTAGTAAAGAGGACAAGAGGCTGACTTCCAGAGCAGGACATAAGCCAGGAAACTGTTGCCTGTCTTTTTTCTCCACCCACCCTTTTTTGGCCTCTCTCCCTCCCTCCTTCTCATGTACCCATTTGTTTCTCTTTTAAGTGATTTTGCTTTTGTGGCAATGGGTTTTACCAAGTAGTCCCTACCCCCTCTTGTAATTTGGTGGATGCATGACTGGCATCTAATGAAGAGACTGTTTGCCTGCAGCCAGTCACCTAGCCTAGAGAAAAAAACGTCAGGAATGATTGAGAGGAAAAGATTAAAAAAAAAAAAAAAGGTCTGGCAGAAGCAAACACCCTCAAAGAGACTTATTCAAAAGACTCCTATTCTGTCCTCCCAAGTTTGTGAAGAAATACCACTCCTCCTTTCCATGCCTCTCCATTTAAAGCCACCTACTGCAACATCCCAGACTTATCAGCTCAGAAGCAGACACAGTCAGATTTCCACACTTCTCTGGGTCATTTCTATAACCAGCAGGAGTTTTTCCAGTCTTCTCTAAAGAATTTCTCTGTGGCGCCCATGGAGCTGTGCCCCTATCCATTGCTGTCAGTAGACAGCTTGTTTTGTGAAGACCAATTAAACCCATGAAATAGAAAATAGGACCACAACATAGTTTCCTTGGAACTGGGAGGGGAAGGGAAATGATCATTTGGGTTTTATTTTAAAGTAAAGGTCAATAGTATTACATTAGGTGATAGAGAGGAAAGGGAGAGAGGGCTTAGGGAAAGAAGAGGAAGAAGAAGAAGAGGAATAGAATAGAGAGAAGGAATCCACAAGATACTTTACAATTTCCTCTAGACCACTCTCAAATGTAACTATTAACTTTCTACATAAAAATGTAAATTCTAGTTTGGTTAAATGTTGCACAACAAAAAGGAGGGGTTGGAAAATCTTGGGATAGTATTGTGAATTCTACTCAGATAAAGTTTCAGAAGGGGATTTTTTTTTTCTTGTGCTAATTTATAAAATTTTTTTCAGGTCCAAATCTCTCCATCCCTCACCCATTAAAAAAGCAAGAAATACAATATCCATTATACAGATGAAATCATGCAAAACATTTCTACATTAGTCATGTTGGGGAAAATATACTTCAATATGAGAAGGGAATTACAAGGAAGAGATGTGACCCAAGAAAAGAAGGACATTGGCATAATTATCCCATCCAATCTAACAAGCATTTGCTAATTATCAATTATGTACAAGACTCGGTGATGAAGGCAACAATTTAAACACTTCAAATTCTTTGCCCACTAGAGTTCCAAAATCATCTTTCTTCTTCTTCTTCTTCTTCTTCTTCTTCTTCTTCTTCTTCTTCTTCTTCTTCTTCTTCTTCTTCTTCTTCTTCTTCGGGGGGGACAGGGCAATTGGGCTAAGTAATTTGCCCAAGATCACACAGCTGAGACCGCATTTGAACTCAGGTCCTCCTGACTCCGGGTGTGCTCTATCCACTGCACCACCTAGCTGACCCCCAAAATCATCTTTCAATAACAGGGGTCTGATACATTGTCGACTTCCCTTGTGGAGATACTTAGGAGTTTATTTTCAGGAGATGTATAAAGGAAAGCTTAGCATGCATTGGAGCATGCATTGATGTTCTATAATTGCTTCTGGTTGGCTAACCACACATTGTAGAAGAGGGCCATTGAAGGCTGTGTAAACATTCCAAAAAGTTTATAAATTTCAACCCTGGCCTCCTGACTTCATTCAGTGATTCCTTCACTTACAACATTTTGGAAGTGACAAAACTAAAAGCTGCCTCAAAGATATCTCCCTTTAGGCTGTATGATCCAGGGAAAGAGCATTGAACTTTGGCATCTACATTCGAATGTAAAAAAGCATCCACTCCAAAGCAATCATCTTATATGTACAGATTCAAAAGATCTGGAAGGTGCCTTAGCATCCCAGAATTCCAAAGTTTGTGGGTTTACATTGAGCCCAGTTTTGATCCACAACAGAGCAAGGAGATATCTTCAGGAGAAATACTTAAGATCCAGGCCAGCAGCTATTTAAAACTAAGACTCATCTAGTAGTCATAAGATAACTGAACATGAATGTGACAAGATTGAGGCTATGTTGAAAATGAGATAAAATGAACTTATTTAACCTCAAGATTGAGACAGTATAGAAGAGTGTATACCACTGAGGTATATGTGAGGAACAATTATGTATGCTTTTTATTATACCTTTGAAATAAATCTCTTTGTAAAAACCTATATATACTCACACACAAATACATATATATGCATATGTATACATATATATATATATATATATATATATATATAATATATATAAAGTGATCAAATGAAAGTAGACTGATAGTTACTGGCTCCTAATAATGGAGGGAACATAGCCAGTGAGGAGTCAATCTGATGATGGCAGAGAAAAATATTCACAAAATCTTCAGTGTACCCTAAGGGAAAGATACAGCAACCTGGCTCTGGAAGAGTAAGTCAGGGCAGATATTACTATTTTTAAAAAAGCAGAGAAAGAGGAAACTGTACATAGAGATAGTTATTAATAAGTATGCCCTTACATTGGACATGTAGCTAAGGAACAGACTTTGAGACAGACTCAAGGTTTCTAGAAGTTGTTGTGTAGACTACTGTTGACATTGCTCTATTTAGCATTAAAATTATGGGTGTGTGTATGCTAAAACATTTATAACAGTGCTTTAGCAAAATGTTTTATTGATTAAAGAATAGATGAATAAATTATAAATGTAATGGAATATAAAGAATTCAGAGAAACTGAGGAAGACTTCTATAAACAGATTCAAAGCAAGGTAAGAAATGAAAGAAATATCAAAAATAATCCCAACAATATAAAAGAAAAAAATACTCCAAGATATCAGAATGCAAGTCAAAGCACTGACCTATTTTGACCTCAGTGGAGACTCATGATAAAGCATACCTTCTTTCCTGATGTTGAAGACATGCTAGACCATAGGTAAAGAAATAAAGCATAGATTGTTAGAACTTCTCAAGTTTTAGAATGGTTAAGTTGTACTTTGTAAGAAGAGAGATTTCTATTGGGAATTGGGGGGAGGGGTGTTGGAATTGAGAATTGACAAGGACATTTTAAAATTACAAATAAAACATTTCCAAAAATAATTACATCCTTTTAAATCATATACCTATCTGGGTCCAAAATATTATCTCCAAGTATTTGCACTTATTAAATACCCCTAAATGTACTCAATGTAACCCACAGTATTATTGATTGAAAGGAAAAAGAGAGAGGGCAAGGAAGTGAGAGACAGACACATATTTAGAAGAGTCTTGGTTTAATTACCCATTCCATGAACCCCTCCTGTATATAATTTGACACTTAAATATGAGTAGTCTTATAATATTCACTTATTGTTTCCAATGTATCAATCTTACTTTCCCAATTAGATCATAGTTTTTTTAAGGACAAGTATACCTTTGCAAAGTGCCTAGCAAATAGCAAAAACTAGAGTGGGTTTTCCATGAATTCTGGCTGGTAGATTAATTAACTAAAGAAGGGAACTTTTCGGGAATAGAAGCAAGATGAAAAAATTAACAATAAAGTAGAGTTATGAAAATAGAAGTGTGCATACAATAATTATGATTCTTTTCATACCAGACCATTAGAGGCAAAGTTCCAATAGTGTCTCTCTCTGTTAAACTTAGGCACTGCCACACAACCATTTTCCAGCCCCAAAATACAGGTAATTCACTCTCCTTTTGCCTTGTGGTCTCATGCTGCCCAAGTCTTTGCCCCAAATAGAGAAAACCAGCTCTTATTTTTAACCTTCAGCAGCCAATGCCACCACACTTTTCCTTTGACTGCTCTGAATCAACAAACCACCTCTGGGTTTAACCCCAATCCCTAGCAGTCAACAATTATGGGGAATTTTACTGCTCATTTGCTGGACACAAACCAAAAAAACCCAGATGGGGAAATGAGTGGAACTCAAGCTTTTTTTCCTCCCTCTGTCTCTTCCTCTGTCTCCCTTCCCCCCTCCCCATCCCCATCTCTTTGCTAGAAGGAGATACATGAAAAAAACTTTTATTCGCTTTTTACTTCCAAGGAGACAAGTTTATTTTCTCTCCTACAAAAGATACTAACAACATATTGGGCAAAGTGCCAGGAAGACTTTTCAGAGAAATGTTAAAGATGGCCTGGAGAAGAAGTAAACATTTTCTGTGGACAAAACTAGCTGATCAAAATACATTTGCAAAAGGGGTTTATTGGTGCAACAAAGGAGCCTAAGAAGGAGACTATGGGTCTGGGCAGAGGGATGGACTTTTGTTGGCAATGTTAGTTACAGGCAAAATTAAGTTCTGGTACAGCTGACATGGTGGCTTTTGAATAGGCAACAGAACTCCCTATAGGTATCTATCTGCTGAATAAATACTTTTGCAATTGGTAGGGATGAATGAAAGAGCAAAGGAATGATAGATTCACAACTTTGCACTGTGGGGAAGAAGAACAAAGACTAATATATTATTGCAGGTTTATAAATGCATATATGTGAGTATCCAGTTGTTTGTAAATCCAAAACCAAAAACTATACCGGAACAATCCAATCGGGGGACAGGGTGGGGGAGGGGGATGACCTCAACACTGTGGGACCAAGGCCATTCAAACAAGAAAGAGACTTGGGCTGTGATATGACAGAACTTTACTGTCTCAAATTCTGGACAATGCAAACCTTTTGGAAGGTTCAGTGAAAAATCAAGTTCACAATGACCAAGTTAAAAAAAAAACATACCTTGTTTTCTCTGCCTCTTCCCTACATCCCTATGGCACCTCTCTCCTAATTTTCTTCTTTAGCTCTTGTGAGCTGGATGAATGCACCAATACTTGGCCTCCCCAAGCCGCCCCCCCGCCCCAGTCCTCTCACCCCTTGCCACCAGGAGCTGACATTGTATATTCCATTCATACATCCCTTTGTTAGCTCTACACAGAAACTGGAGTTGCTAGTCAGACAGAAAAGCTCCATTCCATAATAAACAGCATGAACTATTTATAACCTGAAAACATCTTTATTATTTTTTTCCCTCAAGAAAAAAATTCACACAATACTGTTAAATACACACCACCAAGGACTTCAGGTCTGTAGGCCCGGTGCTGCTTCCTCGGGCCTTGCCCAGTGGAACAGATGGCAGTGTGGGCGTTAGGTATCAGCCTCCTGGCAATCTGAACATCTGTTACCGTTAGAAAATGCTAATTGCCATCAATCAGGACAGCACCTACCCACATTTACATGCAAGCTCGTGCATGCACACACATACACACCAAAAAAAAAATACATCTAAATTTCTCTAAGCACAACATAACTTGCATGCTAAATAGCTAGAGTGGATGAATGTCCACATGAGGAACTACCCATGAGGAAGGAGGTTTGATTAGGAATGCATTGTGTGGAGGCTAGGATGATCTTTCCAAAGCTTGACCATTTACAATAACAGTAACTAACTATTACATAGATTTTCAAAGGATTTTATATGTATTACATCATTCTATTTAACCAAAATATGGAAAGATATGAGAATCACACACACACACAAAAAAGAAGGTACAATTCACTTCACGTGCTTCCTAGTATCTTGGAACTGGACTCACTTGTGTGAACATTAGCCAAACTCACTCTTAATTTTTATTTCAATATGTGCCAAAAGAATCAGGTCATGAATCAGGCCACATTGGAGATGAATTCTTTAAGAAAGCATTATGTCCAGTATTATGGGTCTATATTCAGGTATATATGCTATCTTATACTTTCAAGAAAAAAGAAAAAAAAACATATTGTGCTTCACAGGCTGTGGTAGGCCTCCAAACTTGCATACATACTCCTTCCTGGACCTTTTATGACTAGAACTCAGTTCTATACCTAAACTCTGAGCAATGTGTTTCCTCCTTACATCTTTCAAACCCAGTCTCTAAACAACTTCCACTTAAAGTTTATAAAATACCTACACTGTTTCAACCTTTATACTAGGTCCAAGAAATATAAAATAAATGAAAATGAACCTTGACCTCAAAGAGGTTACTGATATTCTACTGGAAAGAAAGCAACATGCCCCTGGATAAATAATACATACAAAGTACATGACATATACACATAACATAATTTTGGTAGGGCAGGAATAGTAATCTTGTTGAAGAGACTTAATTTAAGAGATGACAGTTGAATAGAGATGGGGATTCCGAGAAGAAGAAATAAAGGACTATATTCTAAGCATGGAAGACAGTAGAGTTGTAAAGGTGGGATATGAAACATCAAGTCAGAAAGTAAGCCAGTTTGAGCAGAACATAGTGTATGAGGGTCAGTGATGTATTTGTCTGAAAAGAAGGGTTTGAACTAATCTGTAAAAGCTTTTAAATACCAAAAGAGGAAATTTTATTTTGTGCTAGAGATGATAGGAAGCTACTAAATACTCTTTAGTAAGAGGGTGACAGTCACTATACAACAGCCTAACCTAATCAAGATTATAGACTCCTAGGTCCTAAAGAAAACTAAGAGTTTTAATCTGATGGAATGAATATTTGTATGGCGATATGTGTTTAAATATTGTACATCTACATGTATATACATATATAATAGTAGAACCCAAGTGCATTGAAATACAGCATATGTGCATACCTATGTTGATATATGCATGCATATATTCAGCACATACACCTCTATATTCCAATATAATTGGTCTATCGTATAATCTTATGCGTTTAATTTATTTAAAACTAGGCAACTAGGTGGTGCAGTGGATAGAGCATCGGCCCTGGAGTCAGGAGTACCTGGGGTTCAAATCTGGTCTCAGACACTTAATAATTACCTAGCTGTGTGGCCTTGAGCAAGCCACTTAACCCCATTGCCTTGCAAAAACCTAAAAAAAGAGTGTTCTATTTATCTTTCATTCCCATGGTTTTTAGAGTATTTCAATGAAAATTATATTGTCCAAACAGGTAAGTAGAAAGGGGTTTAGTCAATCAAAGGTTAAATTCATCAAATGGACTCTATAGTGTCAACATCGCCATCCAACCACAGGAAGCTAAGAACAAGAGTGAGAAATTCATAGAGGTCAGGGTTAGATTAGAGTTAATCAGGAACCCCTTCATGAAAGAAATATTAAAGTCCTACTGCTTCACCAAGAAAGTCATTTAAACCAGTATTTGTAATTTGAAGGTCTCTGGCATTTCTGGAAAAAAGTATGCTAAATTTTAAAATAATGAAAAACATTGATATTTCAATTTTTTTCCAAAAGAATATTTTGCTAATTTTCCTCTTATGTAGCAGTTGCTGTTGCCAGGCTTTGTTGCTAAGGGGTAATGCAATTGGTTTGTAGAATACACTCGGGCTATTGGTAGAGAGGTTTCTATAGGGAGTTACATAATTATGGTTGATTAGTGAGGCCTCCAGGTTTCAACTCACCTGGTGTAATTAACAGCACCAGGTGGGATAAAAAGCTTAAGAAAAAATATGGCTCAAAGGACATATGTGGCATGTGGCAAGTGATGTCATAACACTCACGTTGTGGTTTTCTGATTATGCAATAATAGTATTATGAAAATTTTTATTTTAGTGATTTTTTAGTTCTGGAAAAGCTTTCACACATGTTCCAATATCTATATTCATTATATCTCTGTATATGTCTATTTGAATATATTGTGTATGTCCACAGATTGATATGCATACATTTATATGATCCTGATATCTCCCCCCCCTCTCCATGTCTTTGAAGTGACTGTCCTCCATGCCTGGACTACTTTCCCAGTTTAATTTCTTCTCTCAGAAGTCAGTTTCCTTTAAGGTTCAACGCAACCTTCTCCAGGGACTTTCCTAATCCTCCATCTACTTGTTCCTTTACTCTGAAATCCCCTGACATTTATTTTTGTTTATGCCTATATATATATGTACTGTATTGTCTCTACTATCTGGATTATAAATTCTTAAAGGAAGAGACTATTTTTGCTTTGTCTTTGTATCTCCAGTGCCTGGTACAATGTCTGGCATTGGCATATTGATTGAAGTGTCAACAACTTCTTTGTTGACACTTAAGTTCTTAAGTGAGGCCTTTTAAGTGAGCACTACAAACTTCTGTGACTGTTTTATTTGACATTCTTTGAAGTATGAAAGTCAACTCAAGCAATGGCTTTTGATTGGTGGGCAAAAGGGAAGACGTTATAAAATCCTATTCTCTAACATCAAAGCTTCAACATGATTTTTAAGGCATAATTAATATCTTTCACACACACATATATTAAATACCATTGCCATCACCTCTGATTCTTTGTATTCCCAAAATTCCTTCAAAATAAAAAGAAACATTAAAATTCCTACCAAATAGTTTTTATCCCTGACATTTCTCTTGAATACAAGGCTTTTAGCAGACACTTGTTTATTTTTCTCATATTCTAGTTATGTTCCCTTTAATAACTAGTATCAAGTGGAACATTATACCCCAAACTCTTGAATTTCAGATATATCATTGTCCAGAATTTAAGATTTCTCCCTGTTGAGGTCCTCTCAGCACTCTGTAGTAAAAAAAAAAAAAAAATTGGGAAAAGCCTACAGAAAATTGTCCTTTATCTCTGAATGGACTCACAGCTTCATATGTTGACTAAGTCTGCATTTTCTCTCTATTTTCTCACAAAGGAAGACAGGTGTTCATTATCTAGACTATAATGTATACTCATCAAAATATGATGATTTTCCTCTCCACTGCAGTCAGTAAGCTATTCAAAATATGGAAACTTTCTTCTCCATTACAGTGGGTAAATTACATAAACATAAAAATATACAATCATGTTGAAATGGTATATATTGATATTATCCAAGCTCAACCTGACCTCACTATAACAAGACAATCCTTTTATTCCTCCCTAATTGATTTCTTACCTCACATCCCAACAAAAGTATGAACTTTCTCTTTACTCACCAGTATTTCCACTCATCCCTTTTCATTCCCATCTCTCTCAGCTGAAAACCTAGACTTAAACTTTAGTAAGAAAATTGAAGGCATTTGAACTGAACTCCCTC
The DNA here is from genome assembly GCF_037893015.1 of Macrotis lagotis. NCBI lineage: Eukaryota > Metazoa > Chordata > Mammalia > Peramelemorphia > Peramelidae > Macrotis > Macrotis lagotis. The sequence continues at coordinate 225,805,174 of NC_133659.1, read as the reverse complement.
TTTTCTCCTCTTCATCTCAAAACTCCTTCACATCATACCTTGTTTTCATTTCCTTTCCCTAATCTGATAGTGAGGCAGCCCTTTTCCTTGCCAACCCCTCAACAATTGCCCTTGATCCAATTTCTTTATGTCTTGTCAAGCAGACCCTCTCCTCTGGAATCTTTAACCTCTCCCTACTGACTCTTTTCCCACCTGCCTTCAAATATGTCTCAATAGTCTCTATTCTTGGAAGAAAAATTAAAAAAAAATTACTGGATCCTACCATCCCCTTAAGCTATTCTCTTTTATTTTTTCTCCTTTTGAAAGTTAAACTCCAAATAAAAGTTGTCACTTCCTCTACTCCTCTCACTACATCTACTGTGTTACCTCTCATCCACTCCTCTGTCCTTTGCAATCTGGCTTCAGAATGAGTTACTCAATGCAAACTATTATTTCCAAAGTGTCTTCATCCTTCATAATTCATCTAATGTATTTGGCACTATGTCACACTCTCCTGGATATTCTCTAGGTTTTGGGGGCAGCTCGGTGGTACAGTGGATAGAGCGCCAGTCTTGGATTCAAGAGAACCTGAGTTCAAATCCGGCCTTAGACACAATAATAACCTAGCTGTGTGGCCTTAGGCAAGTCACTTAATCCCATTCATTACCTTGCAAAAAAAAAACCTAAAAAAGTAAAAAAAAAAGATATTCTCTAAGTTTTTATGGTTTTTCTCCTCTGCCACATCATTATCCATATTATGCCCCATAACTATAGACATTTTCCAAAACTCTGTCCTAAGTTCTCTTTTTTTCCCCTTCCTCTATATTTTCTATTTTGGAACTTCATCAACTCTCATTAGTTTCATTGTCATCTCTATACTACTTCATGAATACGTGTGTGTATGAATTATGGATATATATGTATATGTCCAAATTCTAAGGTTCAGTTCCACATGACCATTTGCCAATTGGTCATTTCAAATGAATGATATCTAAAACATAATTCATCTTTTCCTTTTAACCTACCTTTAATTTTCCCTGTTTCTGTCAAAGTCATTGCTATTCTTCTGGTCTCCTTGGTTAATAACTTCAACACCATCCTTGATCCTGCACTCCACATATTCAGTTAATTGTCAAATCTTAATATTTCTACTTTTGTGACATTTTTCTCTAGATGACAGAAAAAATATCAGAAAGTTACCTGAGTTGTATCCAGTTTCCCTCAGAAATGCTAAGTCAAGTCTCTAAATGGAATCTAGAGTAACAGAACCCACAAAGAAAATGGAGCAAAATAATTGTCTAGCTTGCGCTAACTTAGAAGGACTTTAGGAAAGGTCCATCTCACTTGAGTAAAAAGGGAATACAGCTCTCAGCAGACAATATTTGGACAAGCCAGTGGAAGGTTCTTGGTCACAAGCAACTAAGCCACCTTAGTCCTGGTTCAGCAGGCTACTGGCACAGTAGGTCAGCTGTGAGACCTCCAGTACTAGTATGAAGGCAAACTGCCAGTCTGGGAAGCCCAACACAATAGGTGTTACTAGTCCAGGCCACCCTAGAGCAGTGGGCAAGCCACAAGCACCTGAAGCACAGTGTAGAAAGACAGTGGCCAGGCCTCTGACTCCCAGCACAAGAAATTTGGGAAGGTGCCCTCTATACCCTAGGAGCAGAGCTCAAGTTTAAAAATGAGAACAAAAAAAAAATCCTAAAAAAGCCCTGATCTTAGAGTTACTATGGCAACAGAGATCAAAACAAACTCAGAAGAGGACAATATTTTCAAAATGCCTACATCTGAAGCCTCAAAGGATAATATGAATTGGTCTCAAGCCCAAAATGTCCTCTTGGAAGGATTCAAAAAGGATTTTGAAAATCAAGCAAAAGAGGCAGAAGAAAATTTGGGAAAAGTAATGGAACTTACACAGGAAAATTATGAAACAAAAAAGAGTCAAGTTTGGAAAAGGAAACATTGAAGAAAAAAACTCCTTAAATAATAGAACTGATCAAATGAAAAAAACTCATTTAAGAAAACAACTCCTTTCAAAATAAACTTCACCAAATGGAAAAGGAGGTACAAAAACTGACCAAAGAAAATGATTTGTTAAATATGCAAATTGGGTAAATGGAAGCTAATGACTATGAGACATCAAGAATTAATCAAACAAAATCAAAAGAATGAAAAATAGAAGAAAATATAAAATATGTCATTGGAAAAACAACTGACCTGGAAAATGGATGCAGGCGAGAGAATTTTAAAATTATTGGAATTACCTGAAAGGCATGATTTGAAAAAAGTCTGAAAAACATCTTTTAGGAAATTGTCAATGAAAACTTTCCCTGACATCCTAGAACCAGAGGATAAAATAGTCATTGAAAGAATCCACCTATCATCTCCGGAAAGAGATCCCAAAATAAAAACTCCAAGGAATATTGTAACCAAATTCCAGAATCATCAGATCAAGCAGACAATATTTCGAGCAGCCAGAAAGAAACAATTCAAATAACAAAGAGCTAGACAGGATTACACAGGAATTAGCAGCCTCTACTTTGAAGGATCAGAGGACTTGGAATATGATATTTCAAAGGAAAATGAACTTGGATTACAACAAAGAGCAACTTCCCAGCAAAACTGAGCATAATCTTTCAGGGAAAAAAATCAACATTCAATGAAATTACTTTTTTTTAAAGAGTATTTTATTTTATTTTATTCTATTTTATTTTATTATATTATTTTATTTTTTTAGGTTTTTGCTAGGCAGTGGGGTTAAGTGGCTTGCCCAAGGCCACACAGCTAGGTAATTACTAAGTGTCTGACACAGGATTTGAACCCAGGTACTCCTGATTCTAGGGTCGGTGCTTTATCCACTGCACCACCTAGCCACCCCATTCAATGAAATTTCAATGAACCTTTCTTGATGAAAAGACCAGAACTGAAAATATAATTTGATCTTCAAATGCAAGACTCAAGATAAGTAAAAAAAGATTAACCAGAAAGCAAAATATGTTATTTAATAATTTCAGACTGTTTACATCCCTACATAGGAAGATGATAATTGAAACTCTTGAAAATTGTATATGCATCAGGGCAGTTAGTAGGACAGAGGACGTGGATATTCAGTAATTTTGATATAATGATATTAAAAAAATAAGGGGTGGAAAAAGTTGTACTGGAAGAAGAGGAAAGGGGAAGGTAGAATTGAGTCAATTACATTACCTGAAGAGGCACAAAAAAACTTCTTAGACTAGAAGGAAAGAAGGAAGGGGATGAGCATTGTTTGAGCTTTATTCATCAGATTTGATTCAAAGAAGGAATAACATACACATTCAGCTGAGTACAGAATTTTATCTCTCCCTATAAGGAAGTAGGAAAGGAAAAGGGAAAGGCAAAGGATGTGTGCATGGGGGGAGGGGAGAACTGAAAGAGAAGGGAGAGCAGAAGTAGGAAAGGAAAGAAAAAAGAAAAAAGGGGTTCATAGAAGAGAGAGCAGATTGAGGGAGATGGTGGTCAGAAGCAAAACACTAGTGAGGAGGGACAGGATGAAAGGAAAGAGAAATACAAGTGGGATGGAGGGAAATACATAATTTGCTAATCTTAACCGTGAATGTGAATGGGATAAACACTCCCATAAAATGGGAACAAAAGGCAGAATGGATTAAAAAGCAGAACCCTACAATATGATAGGTACAAGAAGAACATTTGAAGCAGAAAGATACATACATACAGGGTAAAAGTTAAAGATTGGAAAAGAATATATAATGCATTAGTTGAAGTAAAATAAAAAGCAGGGGGTAACAATCCTGATCTTAGACAAAGAAAAAGCAAAAATAGATTAACAAAGATAAACTACATCTTCCTAAAAGGTACCATATACAATGAAGCAGTATCACTACTAAACATATATGAACCAAGTGGTTTAGCATTCACACTCTTAGAGGAGAAGTTAAGTGAGTCACATGAAGAAACTGACAGCAAATCTATACTAGTGATGGTCCTCAACCTCCAAATCTCAGAACTAAATAAATCTAGCCACAAAAGAACCAAGAAAGAAGTTAAGTAAAATGAAATAAATTGAATTTTAGAAAATTTAGATATGATAGACCTCTGGATAAAATGAATGGAGTTATAAAGGAATATACCTTTTTCTCAGTCTACATGCCATCTACACAAAAACTGTCTATGTATTGAGTCTCAAATGTTCAAAAATCTTTATAATGACTATTTTTGTCAAGGCCAAGAATTAGAAATTGAATTAATGTCCATCATTTGGAGAATGACTAATCAATTTATGGCATATGAATGTTATGCAATATTATTGTTCCATAAGAAAACACAAGTAGCTGTACTTTAGAGAACCATGGAAAAAATTGCATGAACTGATGCTGAGTGAAAGTGAGCAGAACTGAGAGAACATTGCACACATTAACTACATTTCTGTGAAATGATCAATTACTTTGGATGCAGTACCTCTCAGCAATTCATTTATCAAGGACAATTATGAGAGATCTGTTAAGTAAATTGCCATCTACATCCAGAGAACAAATTATAGAATGAATGAAGAAGAAAGAATATTATGCTCACTTTTTAAAAATTTCTAATACAGTTTTCCTTTCTTTCTCATAGTTTTTCCCCTTAATTTTAATTCCTCTTACACAATGTGATTAATATGGAATGTTAAACATGATTATACATTTTTTTCTTTTTTTAAGTATGATTTTCGGTTTATTTATTTTATATTGTCACAATAATTTTGTTATAAGAGTAAACTGAAACCCCCTCTCTGCTCCCCCTCCCCCAAGAAGATGAGAAACCTCAAGAATAGCGAGGAGGAAAAAAATGTACTTCAGTCTGTGTTCAGATTCCAATGGTTTTGTCTCTGTGGTGAGTTGCCTTCTTTATCATAAGTCCACCAGAGAAGTTGTTTCAATATTTTCCCCACAATTGCCATTATTAGCTGTATTTCCCTCCACTCTATCCTCCCCACTCTTACCTACCTTTTCCATTCCATTCTCTCTCTCTCTCTCTCTCTCTCTCTCTCTCTCTCTCTCTCTCTCCCTCCCTCCCTCCCTCCCTCTCCTTTCATCCTGGCCCTTTCAAAAGTGTGTTGTATCTGAGTACCGTCTCTCTCAATCTTCCCTCTCTTCTATCACCTTATTCCCCCCTTCCCTCCCCCCATTCCCCCTTATCCAATCCCTTTCTTCTCATTTTTCTCTATGGTGAGATAAATTTCTATACCCTATTAAGTGTGTATGTTATTTCCTCTCTGAGCTATTTCATTTTTTTAAAAGAGATTTTATTTATTTTGAGTTTTACAATTTTTCCCCTGATCTTACTTCCCTATTATCCCCCCCAGAAGGCATTTTATCAGTCTTTATATTATTCATGGTATACATCAATCCAAATTGAATGTGATGAGAAAGAAATCACATCCTTAATGAAGAAACATAAAGTATAAGAGATAGCAAGTTCAGACAATAAAATATCAGGGTTTTTTTTCTAAATTCAAGGTAATAGTCCTTGGTCTTTGTTCAAACTCCACAGTTTTTTCTCTGGATACAGATAGTATTCTCTGAACCATTTCCAATGAGAATGAAGGCTCATTTATTACCCCTTGCCTTCCCCCATTCCACTCCATTGAAAGAAGTTTTTTCTTGACTCCTTCTTCCTCTCCTTTCTCTTCCTTCCAGTATTTCCCTCTATCTTTTTACTATATTATACCATTATATTCATCTCCTTCCTGTGCCCTGTTTATATATATGCTCCTTCTAAACAGCTCTTATAAATGAGAAAGTTCATATGAGTTATCAATATCTTCTTCCCATGCAGGAATACAAACAGTTCAACATCATTAAGTTCCTCATAGTCCTTCTTGTCCACCCCATCTATGGTTCACCAGAGTCCTGTACTTGAACATCAAACTTTCTGTTCAGCTCTGGTTGTTTCAATAGGAAAGTTTGAAAGTTCCGTGTTTCATTGAAAGTCCATCTTTTCCCCTGAAAGAGGATGTTCAGTTTGGCTAGGTAGTTGATTCTTGGTTGAAAACCAAGATCTTTTGCCTTCCAAAATATCATATTCCAAGCCCTATAAGCCTGTAATGTAGATGCAGTAATCCTGACTATGGAACTGCAGTAGTTGAATTGTTTGTTTCTGGCAGCTTTTATTAGTTTCTCTTTGACTCGGGAGTTTTGGAATTTGGCTATAATATTCCTGGAAGTTTTTCTTTTGGGATCTCTTTCAGGGGGTGATCAATGAATTTTCTCAATTTCTATTTTACCCTCTGTTTCTAGGATCTCAGGGTAATTTTCCTCTATTATTTCTTGAAAAATAAAGTCTAGGCTCTTTTCTTGGTCATGACTTTCAGGTAGCCCAATAATTTTTGAATTATTTCTTCTGGAACTATTTTTGAGGTCAGTTTTTTTTCCAATGAGATATTTCATATTTTCTTCTAATTTTTAGAAGAGTTTGATTTCTTACTAATTTCTCACAAAGTCATCAGCTTCCTTTAGTTCCATTCTGCATTTGAAGTTCTTTTCTTCAGAGAGCTTTTTTTATCTCCTTTTCCAGCTGGCCAATTCTGCTTTTTAAGGCACTCTTCTCCTCATTTGCCTTTTGTTTTGCCTTTTCCATCTGGCCTAAAAGGGATTTTAACATATTATTTTCTTCAGTATTTTTTGTATATCTTTCACCAAGCTGTTGATTTGGTTTTCATGATTTTTCTGCATCACTTTCATGTCTCCTTCCAATATTTCCTCCACCTCCTTCAATTGCTTCTCAAAGTCATTTTGAAGCACATCCATAATCTGAGCCCATTTTCTACTTCTCTTGGTGGTTTTGGATATGCAAACTTCAATTTTGTCATCATCTGAGTATGTTTTGATCTTCAATGGGACTAAAGTAATTTCCTATGGTCAGATTCTTTTTTTTCTGTTGTTTACTCATTTCCTCAACCCAAGACTAATTTACCACACTTCCAAGGCTTTGGGTTTTTTTGGGGGGAGATACCCCACTTGGACCTTTATTCCTCCAAGGTCTTATGCTTCCTTGCCTGTGCTTTGATGTGTAGATGACCACAGGCACTCCCCTCTGCCCTGGAGCTGGGAGGAGGGTCCCTGCTATCTAAGTATGGAAGGCCAAACTGCAACCTGGATCTGAGTGTGGGCAAACAGCAGAATCCTGCCCCAGGAAAAGCAGAGAGATTTTTGCAGTCTCCCCTGACCCCCTTAACATCTGCTGGCTACGCTCTGGAAGTGTAAGCTGGTTTCTCCTGATTCTTACTGCAGGTTCTGCGGCTGGTGCTCCTCACTCCATACTCATTCTGGTGTGGCAGAGTTCTCTCACCACCCCTTTAAGCAGTTCCTAGTGATCCCTGGACTGGGCTGGACTAAGCTATGACTGTGGCTTTTTTTCCAACCCCTGGTCCTGGTGAAACACACCTTTCCCAAGGAGCTTCTAAGTTATCTTGGACTGGGAAAATGTATCATTCAGTCTTTCTGTGGGTTCTGCCCCTCTAAATTTTAGCTAGAGTCATAATTTGATGGCTTTTAGGAGGTTTGGGGGGAAGGAGTTCCTGGGAAATGCTGCCTTCTTGCACCCATCTTGGCTCCACCCCCAATACAATTTTTAACAGTTTGTTTGCCATCTGGAGCAGGGAGGGTGATAGAAAAATTTGAAACTCATAATTTACAAATGGGCAAATGTTGAAAACTACCTTTATATGTAATTGTAAAAATTAAATAAAATTTCAAAAAAGGCAATAAATGAATGAATGAATGAATGAATGAACAAACAAACCAAGAAAATTCTGAAGGACTTATGATGAAAGATGCTATCCATCTCTAGAAAAAGAATTGATGGAATCTGAATGCAAAAACTTTATTTTCTTGGGGGATTTTTTGCATGTTTTCTTGACACATGATATACATGAAAATGTGTTTTTTCATGACTACACATATATGATTTATGTCAATTTGTCTGCTTTCTCAATGAGAGGAAAGGATGGAGAGAGAATTTTGAACTAAAAATTTGGAAAAAAAATAATTTTAAAATTGTTTTTACATATAATTTGGAAAAAATAAAATGTTAAAAATATTAAAGAAAACTGCCTCTTCAAGATAGCAGCATGAAGGCAAGAATTCCCAGAAATTCATTCCCCCCAAAACTCCAAAGGCTGTCAAATTATGACTATAGCCAAAATTTAAAGGGGCAGAATGCAGAGAAAGAGTGAGAGATACAATTTACCAGTCTAAGACAACTTAGAAGTTCCACAAGAAAGGTCTGTTTCACCAGGAGAGGCAGTTGGAAAGAGTCACAGCCACAGGACAGCCAGACTGGGTGCTTGGGTCTGTGGTAGATGGGGCTGTTTTCAGAATTCTTGGTGCAGGGATCACTGGGGACAGCTGGAAGGAGTGGTGAGAAAATACTGCCACACCAGAATGGAGTGCCAGCCTCAGGGCAGCCCTGCGGTGAGAATCTGTAGCAGTAATCAGCAGAGGCACTCAGCACTTCCAAGAGCTCTAAAGCACAGGCAGTAAAGGGGTTGGGGGAGACTGCAGAGGTCACTCTGCTCTCCCTGGGACAGGACTTTGCTGCTTGCCCATACTCAGATCCAGGTTGCAGTTTGGGCTCCCATACTACCACAACCAAGCAGGGATTCTCCTCACAGCTCCAGGGCAGAGGGGAGGACCTGTGGTCATCCACATCCCAGAGCACAGGCAAGAGAGTAGTCAGAGACTATCATAAGACCTTAGAGGAATTAAGGTCCCCTATAGATTGTCCCCCAAATTCCCCAAAGTCTTGGAAGTGCAGTAAGTCAGTCATAGGCTGAGGAAATGAGCAAGTAACAAAAAGAAGAATATGACCATAAAAAATTACCATGGAGGACCAAAATGCATACTCAGAAGATAACAAAGTTGAAGCTTCTGTATCCAAAATCTCCAAGAGAAATAGAAAATGGGCTCAGGCTATGGATGAGCTCAAAAAAGACTTTGAAAAGCAATTAAGGGAGGTAGAAGAAAAATTGGGAGGAGAAATGAGAGTAATGCAGATAAATCCTTAAATCAACAGCTTGGTGAAAGAGATACAAAAAAAAAATACTGAAGAAAATAATATGTTAAAAACAAGGTCAAATGGAAAAAGCAACACAAAAAGCAAATGAGGAGAAGAATGCCTTAAAAAAGCATGATTAGCCAGCTGCAAAAGGAGATAAAAAAAGCTCTCTGAAGAAAAGAACTCCTTCAAATGCAGAATAAAACTAAAGGAAGCCGATGACTTTGCAAGAAATCAATAAGAAAGAAAACTATACCAAAAAAAATTAGAAGAAAATGTGAAATATTTCAATGGAAAAACAACTGGCCTCAAAAACAGATCCAGGAGAGATAATTTAAAAATTATTGGGATATGGGGGTGGCTAGGTGGTGCAGTGGATAGAGCACTGGCCCTGGAGTCAAGAGTACCTGAGTTCAAATGCAGCCTCAGATACTTAATAATTACCTAGCTATGTGGCCTTGGGAAATCCACTTAACCCCATTGCCTTGCAAAAATTAGAAAAAATTATTGGGATACCTGAAAGTCACAACCAGGAAAAGAGCCTAGACTTCCTTTTTCAAGAAATAATAATACAACAAAGTTGCCCTGAGATCCTAGAAGCAGAGAGTAAAATAGAAATTGAGGGAATTCACTGATCACTTCCTGAGATTCCAAAAGAAGAACTTCCAGGAATATTGAAGCCAAATTCCAAAACTCCTGAGTCAAAGAGAAACTAATAAAAGCTACCAGAAACAAACAATTCAACTATCACAGGATCTGGCAGAATCTACATTAAGGGCTCATAAGGCTTGGAATATGATATTCTGGAACGCAAAAGATCTTGGTTTACAACCAAGAATCAACTACCCAGCAAAACTGAACATCCTCTTTTAGGGGAAAAGAGGAACTTTCAAACTTTCCTATTGAAACAACCAAAGCTGAACAGAAAGTTTGATCTCCAAGTACAGGATTCAAGTGAACCATAGTGAGGGCAGATGAGAAGGACTAACTATGAGGAACATAATGGTATTCCTGCATGGGAAGAAGATATTGATAACTCATAGTAACTTTCTCATTTATAAGCACAATTAGAAGGAGCATATATAGACAAGGTACAGGAAGGAGATGAACATAATGGTATAATATAGTAAAAAGATGGAGTCAATGAGTGATAAAGTAAAGTACTAGGAGGAAGAAAAAGGAGAGGAAGAAGGGGCTAAGATTTCACATAAGAGTCAAGAAAAAGCTTTTACAATGGAGTGGAATAGGGGAAGGTGAGGGGAAATGAGTGAGCCTTCATTCTTATCAGAAATGGTTCAGGGAGGAAATAACATACACACTTAATAGGATATGGAAATCTATTTTATTCTAGGGAAAAATGAGAGGAAAGGGATGGGATAAGGGGGAATGGGAGGAGGGAAGGGGAGAGTGGATGATAGGAAAGAGATCATGGGAGAGAGTACTCAGATACAACACACTTCTGAACAGGGACAGGATGAAAGGAAGGAACGAATGGAATAAATGAGAGTAGGAAGGAACAGAGTTGAGAAAAATACAGCTAGTAATAGCAACTGTGAGAAAAATATTGAAGCAATATCTCTGGTGGACTTATGATAAAGAGGGCAACTCATCCCAGAGACAGAGCCATTGGAATCTGAACTAAGACTGAAATATACTTTTCTCTCTCTCTCTCTCTCTCTCTCTCTCTCTCTCTCTCTCTCTCTCTCTCTCTCTCTCTCTCTTACTATTATTGAGATTTCTAATCTTTCGAGGGTGGGGGGGACAGATTACTCTCACAAGATTGTTGCAATAATATAAAATAAATAAACCAAAGAAAAGAAAGAAAAGAAAATTGCCTGTTCATATCTTTTGAGTATTTATCAATTGAAGAATGACTTGTAGTCTTATAATTTAACTCCATTCTCTATATATTTTAGAAGTGATTCATTTATCAGAAACACTAGCTACAAAAAATGTTTCCCATTCTGCTGTATTCTTTCTAATATTTGTTTTATTGGTTTTATTTGTTCAAAAACTTTTTAATTTAATGTAGTCAAAATTATCCATTTTGCAATTTATTATGTTCTCTAACTCTTCATTGGTTATAAACTTCTCCCCTTTTCATAGATTTGGCAATTCATAGTTGGTTCTCTGGATGTGGATGGCAGTTTCCTTGACAGGTCACTCAGGATTGTCCTTGATCAATAAATTAATTTGTTTATGGTATCACTCTTTATGTCTAAATTCTGTACACATTTCAGTCTTAGGGTGTGAGATACTGGTCTATGGCTAGCTTTTGCCATACTATTTTCCAGTTTTCTCAGCAGTTTTTGTCAAATAGTATGTTTTTAGACTAGAAGTTAGTCTCTGGATTTATCAAACAGTGTTACCATAGTCATTTACCACTGTTTCTTTTGTACCTAATCTATCCCACAGGTCTATTTCTCTAATTCTTAGCCAGTACCAGACACTTGAGACTGCTGCTTTATAAAATTTTTTTAGCTCTGGCACAGCTAGGCCACTTCCCTTTGCATTTTTTTCATTAATTCCCTTGATATTCTTGACTTTCTGTTCTTCTAGATGAATTCTTACCAGTTTTTCTAGTTCTTTAAAATAATTTTTGGTATTTTGATTGGTATGACATTGAATAAGTAATTTAATTTAAGTAGAATGGACATTTTCATTTTATTAGCACAGTCTAACCATGAGCAATTGACATTTTTTTAAAAAGACTATTTATGGGTAAAGTATTTTGTAATTGTATTCATATGGTTTCTGAATTTGACGTGGGAGGTAGATTCTCAAGCATTCCATATTGTCTAGTTATTTTAAATGGAATTTCTCTTTCTATCTCTTCTTGTTGGGCATGTATAAGCTTTTAAAAGTACTTGGTTGGGGCAGCTAGGTAGTGCAGTAGGATAGAGTACTAACCCTAGAATCAGGAGGACCTGAGTTCAAATTTGATCTCAAACACTTAATAATTACCTAGCTATGTGACCTTGGGCATGTTATAACACCATTGCCTTGTAACAAAAAATTTTTTAAAAAGGTATTTGATGTCTCTCCTTTAGAACAAGAGATTTTTTTACTCCGTATTTTTATCCACAGCACCTAGGTACTTAATAATTCTGGTTGATTGATAAATCTAGAGCTATAAACTTAAAAATATATGTTGACCTTTATATTGACCATAGTATTTCAATATAATTCATTCTCTTTGTAATTTGAAAAATTTCATTTTATAAACACATTGTTTTGAGAAGAGACTGCATAGGCAACACCATACTATTAAAGGCATCCATGACACAAAAATGGTTAAGATTGCCCTAATTTAGGCAGTCAAATATGCAGGCTTTTTTTTCTTTCCCAACAACCATTCTTGCCTATTCTCTTCATTTCAGGGTTTGCTACAGAAATTCTCCTGGCTAACATTCTATCCTTTCTCTTGAGATTCAGGAAAGGGAGTTGAAGTACCACCCACCTCTTGGCACAGAGTCAACTACGGGTGTAAAAAAAGAAACATATCTTTTTTGACACAACCATTGTGATAGTTAGTTAGGCTTAATTGTTTCAGGGAGGATAGTCAGGAATCACTGGCAATGATAATATTTTTTTTTTAAAAAAACCAGGACATTTAAAAAAAAATCATTCTCTCTCTGCAAGCCCTTCCAAAATTCCTGTTTTTTTCCTTGCCATTTTGTCTCAGCCAATGTCTTTTTTTCACTACTATGATTGCTCCTTGATCTACCACATATGAGCAACTTTCTAGTTTCAGTCTACCATTTTATTTGTTGAGGGCTGATAAATGACCTGGACATATTTTAAGAAACCAACAAGGCAAAAATTATATATTAAATCCCAATCTCCACAGCCAAGTGGCACAGTAGATAGAGCACCACCTCTGAAATCAAGGTGACCCAAGTTCAAATCCAAACTCAGATACTTACTAGTTCTTTTAATCCTGTGTGCCTCAATTCCTCATTTGTAAAATGAATTAAATGAAGGAAATGGTAAACCATTCCAGTGTCTTTGCCAAGAAAACCTCAAATGGAGTCACAAAGTATTGGAAATCACTGAAATTATTCAATAACAACAAAAATTTCCACCCACCCACTCTACTGCCAAGATTAAAACAGAACAAGACTCTAAAAATTATCTTCAAAAGAATTTTTAAAAGCAAAGTTTTATTTTTTTCCCTCAACATGAGCTTTTTACATAATTACAAATGGGTAAAATAACCTATTCCAATATTGATATGGTAAAAAGAATGCTTGACTAGTTGTCAAATGTCCTGAATCATGGACCAGTTTCTGTCATCTGATTTCCTTTTTGTCCTTGGCTAAGAGGGAAATTGCTTACCTAGCATTAAAAGTTTGCTCAGTCCAATGTTCTTGAATAGATATTGCTTAACAGAGCTAAAGCTAGTAGTACTAACTATAACCTTGCAACAGATCACAGTTGAATTCTTTAAATAAATTTGCCTATAGAATATTTCTGGTCTTAAAATACCTTTGAAAGAACTTAGAAATACTAGTCCTGGAATCTATCCTCAGATTAAAAGGAGGGGAAATTGTGGAGCAAAATTAAACAAATAAGTCATTTTATAGAACACACATAATTGGTATGTAAGGTCACAGATAGAGGCTAACTTTGTGATCTCATTGGTATAAGAAAATCCTAGGTGAAGAAACTTCCTCTATAAATGTAGGACAGTACTCTATGTAATGTATATAATCTTAGAGGTTTGTCTAAAATACTGAGGTTAGAACACTGACTCAAGGCCACACAGATAATATGTGGTACATGAGTATACTGCATCTCAAAATAAGTATTTATAAATGTCTAAATTTATATTTTTGTCTTTAAATTGAATAAGGAAGACTTCAGTTCAAATCTAGCTTGCAATATTTACTAGCTGTGTGACCTTGGACAAATCACTTAACCCTGATTGCCTCCAAAAAAATTAAATATGTATTTATGTATGTGTATGCATATATATATATATACATATTTAACATGGAAAAATATCAATAGGAAGATAAAATATCAATACTGGCAGTATTTTCCCACAATATCTATTCATATCACACAGAATTATGACCAGGATTCCATGTAACATAATTTGAATAAAATAGATTATAATGTTTAAAGGATGATTATTGTTTAAAAGTTCTTTGTTAGAGTAAAGGTGTTTTATGGACTTAATAAACAAACAGTATCAATTTATTCAGGTCATGTACATTGGACTAGAGACTGAGAAGCAAAAATAATATTCTATAGGATTAAGCAAAATGAAATAAGATATGGATTCTTTTAGGCCACACTAAAATAACTTGTCTGCACTATAGCAATGATTCCATATACAGATCCACTAAACATTTACCAAGAGCCTTCTAGAGGCAAAGATCTATAGACTTTGGACAAGGTTGTCAAAAACAACAACCAAATTTCTGACTCAGAGAAGCCTAAAAGAATAAAACACAGAGAGAAAGATGGAGAGAAATGAAGAAAGATATGATTAAAAGGGAAAATCTCAGCAAGCTAGAAATTTAGAAAAAACTTAGTCACTGATATTTGCTCTAATCACCTTTGAATTACCATCTCAGTAGACACCTTGAGGATAAGTGGGCAGAAAAGTGGCAGAGCTTTGGGGATTGCTTCTATGTGTTACCCATGAGCCCTTTCTTGAAGAAACATTCCCACAAATATAAAATCATATTCAATTTTGTATACATACATGCATGTATATGTATTTCCATGATATTAGTTTACAGTCCATCACTATTATTCAGATAGACAATTATAAGAGTTTTCTATTTTTAAAAAAGTAACAATGTTTCCTGATCTTTGTTCATCTGGGGCTTATAATGATTCCTTCTACATTCTCATTCATGATGGCATCTTGATTAACACTCACTAGCAGCAGCAGGTTGCAACACCACTTCAAGCTTCCTACAATTCCAACCATTACTCAGCAATGGAAGGAATTACCCAGTGATACAAGGTCATTCAAAAACACCATCTGTCCAAGCACTAGCCATATATGCCTATCCCAAAGAGGGAGAAAATCACTCAAAAAACCTATCCTCCACTCCTGCCTTACATAAACACAAATTAATATATACACATACACACTTTCTCTCCCTCCCCTTTCCTCTCCTCCTTTTATTTCATCTCTCTCTCTCTCTCTCTCTCTCTCTCTCTCTCTCTCTCTCTCTCTCTCTCTCTCTCTCTCTCTCTCCCCTTCCCTAACTCTTAAACTCTTATTCTCCTTACTTCCTTCACTTTTTCCCTCTGCTTCCTTCTCATCCTCCCATTCTTTCCTTTCCTCCCTTCATTTCTCTTCTTCTCCCTTGCCCTACCTTCTCCTATTTCCTCCCTGTCCACTCCTGCCTTATACACACACACACACACACACACACACACACACACACACACACACCATATGTGCATTCATAAACAAATCTGCTAGCTAGTTGGTTGACTCATACTAATGGTACAATGACAAATTTCAATGGCATGAGACTATAAGAAAAGTCATAATAGAACAAGTCAATATTATTTATTCCTTCAGAGTCAGTTCAAATCTCAATTTTCTTCAAGATGTCTTTCTCAATCTCTCCATTCCATCCCCACTTCTAGGACCTTCTTTCTAAGTTATCTCCTATTTACACTGAATATGATTGAGAAACATAGTCATCTGCACTGTCCTATCTTTCTCTACATTTTTACAATCAGATTATGGAAAAAAATGCCTACACATGCTGCCTCCAATTCCCAAATGGCTCTAAAGAAGAAAGCGAGGATGGTGACTTAGCC
Organism: Macrotis lagotis; assembly: GCF_037893015.1. Classification (NCBI taxonomy): domain Eukaryota; kingdom Metazoa; phylum Chordata; class Mammalia; order Peramelemorphia; family Peramelidae; genus Macrotis; species Macrotis lagotis. The sequence goes on along the minus strand of NC_133659.1, from coordinate 225,789,361 downwards.
CAGTACCCCCCTCATTCAAATCCAATTCATGTGCTTGTCATGGCATTACTACCTCTGATGCCATGGTCTTCTTCAAGAATGAAGGACAAATATCATCATTATCACTATCAGCTTACTCATTTTTCAATGTTGCAATCTGAATTCTCACCACAAAGCTCTAATGAAATTACTCTCTCCAGCCACTAAAAATCAATTGCTAGATCTCATAATCTTTCTTGGCCTCTCTGCAGTTTCTGACACTATTAACACCCCAAACCCAACATCTCCTCTTCTTGCCTTCTGTGATACTCCCCTTTTCTGATGTTCCTTTTAATTGTCTGTTTCTTTCTGGTTTACTTACTGAATTATCATCCATGTCCTACCATTAGTTTTTGTGTCTCCTAAACCTCTTTGCTTGTCATTTTTCTTTCTACACTCTTTTAGTGAACCTATCAACTCTCATGGGTCCAAGCATCATCTACACAAAGGATTACCAAATTTATCTATTCAGCCCTAATTGCTCTCAAATATTTGCTTCTAAATATTTCAAAGTGAAAATATCCACAATAGAGCTTATAACCTTAATAAATTCATCTCTACTCTAAGGAAGAGACATTGATGCTCAGTCAACCAAACTCAGTCATCTTTCATTCTTACATTGACTACACACTCAATGAATAGCTAAGTCTTACTGATTATCTCAGAACTTTTTTTATTTGTCCTCCTTCCTCTGCCTAAATGGTTACCAGTTCAATTCATGCCCTTTTCCCTGGTAGAACTAGTATTATAATTAATCTCCCTGCTTTCAGTCTTCTCTCTAATGCATCTTCTCTCCAGCTACTAAAATAATCTTCCTCTAAGGCGCAGTGTGACCTTGTTACTCAAATGCTCAACAACCTTTTGCTACCAATTTACCTCTGTAATGCAACACAGTACAAATACAGAACCCTTTACAATCCATGTCCAAATTACTTTTCCAGCCTTATTTCATACTACTCTCCATCACACACCATGTATTCTACCCAAATTGTATTTTTGGATATTCCTTGAATTTATCCTTTTTTATTTCATCTACTTACTCATACTAGACATTTCCTATGCCTAGAATATATTCCTTAACATCTGTTAATTTAATCCCTTGTCTTCTTTCAATTGTAACTTCAGAGTTAACTCTTCTGCTAAGCTTTCTCTCCTTGCCCTCAATCCTACATTTCTAGTGTTCTCTCTCTCTTTTCAAATTATGTTGCATTATACTTTTTTCTGTATGGTGCTATCCTCCAAAAGATTATGATTTCCTTGACAGAACTATTTTCTTTTTGTGTTTTTATTCTCAGCATCTAGTACATGCTTGGCATATATTAGGCACTTAAAATATTTAAATTAAAAATGTTGAATTAAGACACTTTGTTAAATGCTTTCTTGGATCATATGTACATTATCTCTATTGCATTTCCCTGAATTACCAGCATAGGAACGGTCAAAAAAATGTGATCATAACAATTTATTCAATAACATTTTGTAAACACCTTAGAATTCTGGGTAATGCAATGAACATTCATGATTTCAGAGGCTTGATAACATAGCATTTTACCCACCTCCCTTAAGAAAAATGATAGAGCAGTTACAGAAAGACAATAATTATTTTGAACCTGGTCAACGTAGGAATTTATTTTACCTATGTGTATTTGTTACAATGATTTTGCTTTTCTTTTCTTCCTTTTTTTTCAGTAAAGAAGATTAGAAGTTTTAGGCAGGTAAAATATAGACTTGTGTTCGTTGAAAAAATTAAATTTTAATTTTAATGTAAAGGGTTTTTCTTTTAATTGAAAGGTTTAAAAACCTTTAAAAAGAAATAAGATGAGACCATAATGAAATTGATTCTTAGTGATCACTATTTTGCTTTCTAAATGCTCACAAACCATCCCTTTAATAGATTCAAGAATTTTGTGCATTGACCTATATTGTGCTAACTCTTCCCTTTTAAAAAATCAGTACAAAATTCGGCCCTCTTCAGTTCTATAGCACCTCTCCTATTCTCCACATTAAAAAAATTTCATATATATATATATATATATATATATATATATATATATGATATTTATCTACCTACACCACATGTATTTCTCTCTCTCATACACATACACACACACACACACACACACACACACACACACACAAACACACAAATGAGAGAAAGAAAATTCTCTGGTCATCCTAGCTTTTCCTTTTTGTATAGCTAATGTTGTTTAGCATTTATTTAGAAGTGACTAAATGGCACAGGAGATACAATGCTGCTCTGGAGTCAGGATAACATGAATTTCAATCCTGCCAAACACACTTGTTAGCCATGTGAGCAACCCTGGAAAAGTCACATAATCTCTAAGGCTGTTTTGCTGTTTGCAAAATGGGGACAATAAGAGCACTTACCTCACAGGGGGGACCAAATTATAAGGCACTTTGCAAACCTCTATATGTTGTAAAAATGCTACCTTTTTAAAAAGTGTGATATAATGGAAAGAGCAATCCACTTGGGAGTCAAAAGTTCTAGGTTTGATTCCTGGCTCTGTCATTTGTCAATTGTGGCAAATAAACTCACCTGAGTCTTAATTTTCTAATCTATAAAATAGGAATAATAATACCTGTCTACCTACTTAAAAAGATTATTACAAGTGCTGTGTAAACCATAAAGTGCAATAATATTGTGAATACTATGTGCAATAATAAACACTCATTATTTACAAAACCACTATCCTACCTTCAAGAGGTTTATAACCTAGTTAGGGAGTTGAACTATTTAGGAACAATATACCAGGAAAGTAATACTGGCAATTTAAATAACTCACCAATTTCTGTCTTGATTTCTATTAAACATTAGTCTTTCCCTTCTTCAGGATTTTTTTATCCATTCCCTATTCTATATTCAAATATATTATGATCTTCGACATATCTCAATGCCATGACTTTGGAATTCTTATTTCCTGAATTATTGCAGTTTTCCCAGTTTCTGCATAATTTGACCTTCACAATTCTGATTTCTTTCTCTCAACTTGTCTTATTTTCTTACTCTTGTCTACATCAAAATCATATTTCCCCTCCCCAAAATATTATTTCAATCTTCTTAGCTTTCTGAGAAGTCTTCGTCAAAGTGTGTCGAAAATCATTTGTAACTGGGCTTTTACCCTGGGGCATTTGTGTGCTGCCAACCATGTTGAAGATATGATACTGGATTGGTGGAAAGAATATTAAATGGGAGAGAGAGAGAGAGAGAGAGAGAGAGAGAGAGAGAGAGAGAGAGAGAGAGAGACTCTGTGTGTGTGTGTGTGTGTGTGTGTGTGTGTGTGTGTGTGTGTGTGAACTTCTCCAAGTGGTGGCAACTTCTCCAAGCATAGCAACATACCCAATACTTAGGAACAGACATATGGCCAAAATTTCAAGTTACAGGCAATGTAGAGGGGTGCTGTCTTTTCAACATGTTCTTAATTTTCAATTTGCTTTCCCCTAAAGACTTCTGGTTGAACAGAGATGTTATCTCTCTTCCACATAAATCATTCATTTGCTATTGCATATTTTCTAGTAAATTTTAATCTGTACAATGTTCCCAATTTCTGTTACAATTTTGTTTGAATAAATGAGTTTAATACTATACCCTCTTTGTATTAGTGTTTTGTGTAACTAGCATTTCATGAGTAGTCAAGCCAGTGAGTATAGCCTTGAGGCTCCCCTTCCCCTTAAGAATAATCAAGGAAATAGCTTTGTTTTAGACAAAAAAAAAAATACAGCTCTAGGTCATCAATATGGTAGATTGATATCATTCTTGTCCAATACCCTATTTGGAGATGGGAGAAAAGGGCATCCACGCTATGGAGCTCCAGGGTCCTGCATTTTCTCTCCCTAGTAGACCCACTGCCCCACTTTAGTCCACACTGCTGACCCCAGTCCCATTAGAACATTAGCTCTGGTAAACAGATTTCCCCAGGCTCTCCACCTTTTCCTCAGAGGTGATTTAGACCTCAGTTCATGTCTATCCAAGCTTCATATAAACCATATCAATGAATTTGGACAACCCATGTAGACATAGATACTTTACTCATCTACCAAAATACCTATTCCAGCCCTAGAAAACCCTTCTAACAGATCACCACAGTTGATCTACTCATTAGTCTGAAATGCATTGTGTCTAATTCATGTTTGTTTTTGTGGAGAACCCGAAAGACACTCCCTCCTCAGGGAAGGATTGTAAATTTCTTCTTCTTCCTATGACAAAAGTCTATGCTTAGTACTTGTAGCACGAACTGTTTATTTTTAGATTTAGATTTTGGGTCTTTTCTTTCTTTCTTTTTTTTTTTTTTTAATCTTAGCTTGCTCTCAAGACCGTTCTCAACAGTGGGATGGTGAGATGTGGGTGGGGGAGACAAAGTGAATTGGGGACGCTAGAAAGTAACTCAGAAAATTAACACAGATTCTTTTTCCCTTTCCATAGACTTCTGTGACTGCCTGGGACTATCTCAAAGAGGTGGCTGGTCATTATCTTTTAGTTCAGTTTTACTGGCCTAGGAAATCTCCAGTGCAAAAAAATCCCTATAAATCTGAACCTAATCTATAACTTAAGAGTCATAGAGTTAATTTGAGTACTAATAATTTAAGTGACATAATCAATGTCATAATCAAAGGTGTTTCAGATTTGAATTCTAAAGCCAATCTTCAATGCATTTCACAAAGTTTCTTCTATCTTAAAAGGAGCCTTCATAACATTAAGCCCTCTTTGCTTCATAAGAACATCTACCTTGCTAGTGCAAAGTGATATAAGAAGGAAAGGAAGAGATCAGCACATTCTTGGATCAAGTCCATGATCAAATTAATATTAATACTAAATATTTACAGAGCAATTTAAGTACTTTCTTTACAAAAGAAAATCTGTGAAGTAGATCTTCCAAGTATTATTTGGAAAAATTCACGTTTCAGATGAGGGAACTGAGGATCAGATGGGCTAAATGGATTATGCTAATCCCAACACTAATAAATGTCATAACAGGAAATTCAAACCTAGTCCTTCTACCAAGTCCTTTCCATTATATCATTTCACATCTCTAGTGATATAATTTCCAGAAAAGAGGTGACTCTTCTAAACACTGTGATATTAGTAAGAGCCTCAGGAGTACTTGGTTTTAAGTCATCTGTTTGAGCTCCTCTGTACCTTTATTTATTTAAAGATCTTTATATTTTATCACATTTTGCATCAAATGCAAGTCATTATTTCCATTCTTGAAGTCATTTTTTCAGTTGACATGATTCTCCATCTAAACTTTACCCTATCCACTATAATCATAATTCTAAGAGCTTTTTAAAAAGAAAAAAATTAAAAGCCACCATGGAATTCTCCCATTTCCCTGACTTCTTGGTTTTGTACAATTGTTACCTCTAATGGAATTCCTATCCCATCTCCACTGTCTCCATTCTGGCCATCTTTACCATCCTTTATGGTCCAGCTCAGATGTTCTGTCTTCTATGATCCTCTCAGATGAAAGCAATCTGTATCATCTTATGATATTTTGTCCTTTTCTGATGTACATAGTTATATGTGTGTGTATTAAAGTCAGCTACATATATATCTTCTCTCTTCTACTAGATTGATCAAAGACAACTCACTTCAAGTCTATATGGATCTCAGTTTATTCATCTGTAAAATAATTAGGTCAAATTAGAATGATATCTAAGGTTCCCCCTATCTGGAAAGCCTTTGAACCTTTGATCCTGTTGATCATTCCTTAAAGACAGATGCTGAACTTAATTTACTCTTGGTATCTCCAGAACTTTGCCTATTATATATTTTTAGATTCTAAGAGCTGTATTCCCTATTCAAATAGAAGATTTTTGTGAATAAGAATTATTTCATTCTTTATATTTGTAACCACAGGGATTAGCACATAGTAGGCACTTAATAAACATTACTTATGCTTAGTTAATATTAAATGAAGATTAAATATCACTGCTAGTGATTCCATAATAAAAACTGATTTCTTATATGGATTTTTAAGGTTTACAAAACACTTCCAGCCTTCTTACTTCCTACAGATACCAATCACCTTCACTATGACCACCATGTACTTTGTAATCTAAGGATACTTGACCTCCTTGCTATCCCTCATACTAGATATTCCATCTGTACTAATGTAGATTTTTTCACCTGCTGTCCCCTAAACCTGAAATGCTCTACCTCCTGATTTCCTTTGGGTCTCAGTAAAATTCCATATTCTATAAAAATTCTTCCCTAGTATCCCTGAATACTAGTGCTTTCTATTTCCCTCCATTAGACCCTAAGCTCCCTGAAAGTAGTGAGTTGCCTTTTACTTTTTTTTATTATCTCTAGCACTTAAAACTGGGGCACTTAATTAATGCTTGTTGATTGACTCTGTCATTTCATTGTTACATCAATCATGTGGGCTCGGTGCGGTTATTATCATCATTTCAATAAATGAGGAAACCAAGGCTCAAAGAAAGTAAACAAAAACTTCAGGGTCACACAGTTAGTAAGCATATTAGTTGAGGTTAAACTCAAGATTTTCCTGGCTCCAGGTCCAGAATTCTGTTCAGTACATCAGGATGTCATTCTTCCCTTCAGACTTTTTCCATATGGGAAAAAGCTAGCAAAGCCATAAGTTCTCAGCTCCAGTGCTTAGCACTACATCTGGAAACTCTTCTCACTCTTAATTGTCCTAAATGCTTTAACACACCAAGTGACTAATAGACACTAATTGGACCACTTTAACATGGAGCATTTACTTGAGGAATGCAGCAGACATTGCCCTCTGTGACTGACTGGGACTTTTATTGAGAGATAGCTGCTAAGCAGTTAACTATTATTCAAAAGTCCTTTTAAAAGTCCCTCTACTGTATTCATTATTTTGTTTAAAAAAAGATTATCACATCATAACCAAAGCATCATTTTGTGTCTAAATCATCAAGAAAAGATCAGAGTTGAAAAGTGAAAATCTCAAACCAAAAGCAGATAGGAGAAAATAAATTATACTCCCATTCAATATGGCTAATATCAGTACAATAAATCTGTCCAAAGACCTGAGGTACACCAGTAAAATATTCTTCCTTGATCCTCTGATCTTGTTGAATACCACTTCCTAGAGAATATCTCCTACTTGAAAATTGTCTAGGCAACTTGCTCTTGACTGTAGAACTTTCTATCAAGAAAACTCAAAGGGCATAAGATGATCATACCTTCTACATTCTACTTGGTTCTTAACTTCGAGCTCAAAGGGTCAAACCACTTGATGGCCTTGGTCCCTGAGACATTTTTAATTCCTAGGTTTCAGAGATCTGTCACAAGTGATCCATCTTTAGAACTGACAACAATAAGAAAGTGTGGGAAGGGGGCGGAGCCCCCTTCCCACAGGACTGTCTCTTAGGCGCTCTCTCATAAAACTTATAAACTAAGGAATCTAACTAAATCTTCAAGAGACAGAACCCACAGAGGGACCCAGTGAGGCAGTTCTCCTACTCAAGGTAACCTGGAAAAGAGCAGAAAGGCTCTGCTCCCAAGGTTGAAGGGGTGGCCACCAGAGTGAAAGAACTTCAGCCTCCTGGAGGCAGCCCCAGGGCGCTGGGAGCCAGAGCTCACAGAAATTGGGGAGTTTCCGGAGCTACACCCCGGGGAGCACCCAGCACAACCTGGGGGAACAGCGGGGAGACCTCTGCCAGAGAGAGCACGTGAAGCACAGCCCTCAGGGCACACAGCGAGCTGCTTGGCCACCAAAGTCCAGATCCAGGAAACAGAAGCAGGCAGAGCCGGTAAAAAGGAGCCCCCAGATCATGAGCCAATTGAACCTAATAAGGAGAGTGAAGAGAGAGACTGCCAAGCTCTGTCTTCTGCCCCTGGAATAGGACACTGGGGTTCTGACCACATTCAGATCCTGATCACAGTCTAGGCCCCCCCATAGAACAGCAGCCCCCCCCCCAGCCCCGTGGCAGAGGGGCCCACTTATGGTCATTCACAGACCAGGAGTGAAGACATAGCTTCACACACTGAGACCCTTGTGGGAATGTCCCAAAAGCTCAGGAAGCACCCCAAAAACAGGCTTAGGCTGGGAAAATGAGCAAGCAAAGAAACAAGAGGAACACCATTGAGAAATATTTTGCCTGTCAGCCCAAGAAGGATCAAAACACTCAGTCTGAAGATGAGGAAGCATAAGCTCCTGCATCTAAAGACTCCAAGAAAAACAGAAACTGGGCTCAGGCTATGACAGAGCTCAAAAAAGACTTTGAAAATCAAATGATGGAGAGAGAAGAAAAACTGGGGAAAAAAATGAGAGAGATGCAGGAAAAACATGAAAATGAAGTCAGCAGCTTAGTCAAGGAAATCCAAAAACAATGCTGAAGAAAATAGCATGCTAAAAGCCAGCTTAGGTAAATGGATAAAACAGTTCAAAAAGTTATGGAGGAGAAGAATGCTTTAAAAAGCAGGATTGGTCAGATGGTAAAAGAGATAAGAAAGCTCTCTGAGGAAAACAAATCCTTCAGACAAAGAAGAGAACTCAGGGAGATTGATGAATTTACCAGAAATCAGAACTCAATACTTCAAAACCAAAAGAATGAAAAATTAGAAGAAAATGTGAAACATCTCATTGAAAAAACAACTGATATGGAAAACAGATTTAGGAAAGATAATTTAAAAATTATTGGAATACCTGAAACTCATGATTAGGAAAAGAGCCTTGACATTATTTTCAAAGAATTACTACAGGAAAATTGCCCTGATATCCTAGAAGCAGAGGGCAAAATAGAAATGGAGAGAATCCACTGATCTCCCCGAAAAAGAGATCCCAAAAAACCAACCCCCAAGGATATTATAGCCAAGTTCCAGAACTCCCAAGTCAAAGAGAAAACATTACAAGCAGCCAGAAGGACACAATTCAAATTCCATGGAGCTGCAGTCAGGATCTCACAGGACTTAGCAGCAACTACATCAAAAGCTTGTAGGTCTTGAAATATAATATACTGGAAGGCAAAAGAGCTTAGAATGCAAGTGAGAATCAACTACCCAGCAAAACTGAACGTCCTCTTCCAGGGAAAAAGAAAGAATTTCAATGAACCAGGGGAATTTCAAATGTTCCTGTTGGAATGGCCAGAGCTGAACAGAAGGTTTGAACTTCAAATACAGGACTCAGGTGAAGCATAGAGAGTAGAGGAAAAGGGGAAAATATGAGGGACTTAATGATGATGAACTGCATGTATTCCTGTAAAAAAAAATGACACTGATAATACTCATATGAACCTTCTCAATTAACAGAGCAGGTAGAAGGGGCTTTTATAGATGAAGTATAGGAGAAAACTGAATTTGAAGATATAATGTGGTGTAAAAAATGGAGTCAATAGATAAAAGTGAAATGTAATGGGAGAAAGAAAAAGGAGAGGAGGATAGGCTAAGATATTTCATATAATAAGATTTTTTTATTACAATAAGCTATTGTTAAGGATATGGAAGGGGGGAAGGCAAGGGGGAATGAGGGAATCTTTGCTCTCATCAGAGGTGGCTAGAAGAGGAAACAGCATATATACTCAATGGGGTATAGACATGTGGAGTAAGAAGGAGAGAAGGGGGATGAGGGGAAGGGGTGGGGATGTGAATGATGGAGGAGAGGATGGGCCATGGGAGGAGAGTGGTCAGATATAATACATTTTCTTTTTTACTTCTTGCAAGGGGCTGGGATTGGATGGCCTGTCCAGGACCATAGGGCCAGGTAGATGCTGGGCCTAAGGGGTGGTAGGGGGGCTCGAGGCCGCTTGGCCTCAGAGCCAGGGATCTGTCTACTGTACCACTCAGCGACCCTACAGCAGAGTCAGAGTGAAAGGAGAGAGAAAATATAGTACATGGTAGTGGAGAAATACCAAAGGAGAGAGTTACGATCATCAATGGCAACAGTAGAAAAATATGGAAGTAACTTTTGTGATGGACTTATCATAAAGAATGTGATCCACCCGCAACAGAGTTGGTGGTGTTGGAGCACAGACTGAAGTACATTTTTTATTATTATTATTTTGGGGGGCGTGCAGGGAAAATGGGGCTGGGTGGCCTGCCTGAGGCCACATAGCAGGGTGACCATTGGGTGTCTGAGGCCGGATTTGGACCCAGGTACTCTGGGCTCAAGGGCCAGTGCTCTGTCAGCCACCCAACCACCCCTATTATTATTATTTTATTTTATTTTGGGTCTTTTTTTTCTTTTTTTGTTTTTTTTGCAGGGCAGTGGGGTTGGGGTGGCTTGCATGTCACACAGCTGGGTGATTGTTGGGTGTATGGGGCCAGATGTGGGCTTGGATGCTCCTGGCTCCTGGGCTGGTGCTCTGTCCACTGTACCACCTGGCCATACCTACAATTATTACTATTATTTTTTTAATTTTAATTTTAATTTTTTTCTCTCCCCTTTACTTTATCGCTCAAGAAAGTCTATATTTTTTTGGGAGAGGGGGTATTTTGTTTACTCTTAAACAAGAATATTTTATTAATGTATATAAAAAAGCATTATTTGTATAAAATGAGAATAAATAAATATTAAATTGAATAAAAAAAAGAAAGCACGGGGATGTATCATTTTATCTTTTGCCTTTCTGATCCATGCTGCCACATATTCCAGACATCAAACAGGTTATATATTAAGGTTTTAGTTCCAAAGGAAAAAAAGGATAGAGAAATTCAGAAATCACATACTTAGGTAAGGTGTGAACAACTAACTATAAAAGATTCTATCTAATACAAACTGGATAGTGGTATGTAAACTTATTCATCTATTCTATCCCATTTGCCTAAAGTTCCCTAACTGACTCTTTAACTAAATTGATATTTTCTTTAAAATGGAGAATATAAGACCTAATTTTTAGGGTAGGTCTCACTCTACAAACCTTAAAAGGCTAATTATCATCATCATCAACATATCTCTTGATAAGGAACCAAGGATCCAATATGTCATTCCCTTTTGGCCTACAACAAGAACAGAACATTTTCATTACAGGACAGTTCAAAATAAATGGGAATTTACTCACTTAAACCTTCTACTCAGAATACAGTTATTTGTTCTATAGTCCCAGACCCACTCTCAGTCATTCAGAAGCCCATTGTTAGCAGCATGCTTTTGGAGTGTGCTATACAATTACTCCCTTCACCCTAAATGGGAAAGGAATAAAATTGAAGTTCTGCTAATATGGTTTTTTTTTTTTGCTTTTTTTCAAGGCAATGGGGTTGAGCGACTTGCCCAAGGTCACACAGCTAGGCAATTATTAAGTGTCTGAGGCCACATTTGAATGCAGGTCCTCCTGACTCCAGGGCCAGTTCTCTATCCACTGGACCACCTAGCCACCCCTCTGCTAATACACTTTTTAAAAATTGTTATTTATTTATTTATTTAAGGCAGTGGGGTTAAGTGACTTGTCCAAGGTCACACAGCTAGGCAATATTATGTGTCTGTGATCAGATCTGAAATTGGATCCTCCTGACTCCAGAGTCAGTGTTCTATCCACTTTGCCACCTAGTTGACCCTGCTAATACATTTCTTACTCTTGGTGTGCAGAATAAAGTAATAGTCTTAGATTTAGGAAGACCTGAATTTGAATCATGTCTAAGATACTTAGTAACTTATGAAAGTTCCTGGGCAAATCACTTAACTTCTCAGTCTTAGTTTCCTCATCTATGAAATAAAGATAATCATAGTAACTCCTTCAAAAAAGTTCTTCTGAGTATCAAATGAGATAATATATGCAAAGTACTAAAGAAATCTTAGAACAGTAAATGAATAATAGTGACAAATCAAATTTCAAGTATAAATTAATAAAAATATTATACTAGATACTATATGAAATATTATGAATATATGAAAATATATGAAATATTAACATCATTATCTTTACTCCATAGTAGGTACTTAATAAATGTTAGGAGAATGAGTGAATAGTAACAATAACCTTAATATCCCCCTTGCTACTCTGCTTCACATTTCTAATAATAATAATAACTTGTATTGATACAGCCCTTAAAGACTTATTTACAAATTTTTCCTTTGATCCTCACAACTCAATAAGGCTATAAACTGGGCACTTTATTTTTTATGTATGAGGAAACTAAAACAGAAAGAATAAGATTTTTTTGTTCACAATCACAAAACAAGCAAGTGAGAAAAGAATTTGAATTGAGGACTCTAATGACTCCCATTTTAGTGCTCATTTTAAGTAGAGAGATAGCTTGGCATGGTGCAGAGAGAACCAGCCTAAAATTGAGGAAGCGTTGGATATAATCCTTATTTCTGACACATACGGACTATGTGATATGAGCAAATCAACCTTTCCGAGCTTTAGACAAATATATAAGACTATGACTTGCAGAGCATATATATATGTGATTGTGTGTGTGTGTGTGTTTCCTGTACTAATGAAACTACAGATCCTATTTCTCCCCTGACTCTCAGAAAAATAATTCTAAGAGTTAACATTATACTTCTAGTTTTTCCTGCTGTTGGTCAAAGAGAAGGCAGAATGTGCAGTTATCATTCCTAAGTATGAATGATAAAACAGAGCACTACCTCTTCTCCATCACCAAAAAGACATTTACCCCAAAGCTTGAAATCTCAGGGACCTGATCAACCTCCCTTACAATTAGTACTGCTGATAAAAGCAATCTCTACTTCAGCAAACCATCCACACTAGCAGCACTCTTGAGGATCCCATTCTTCCACAATGATGGATTCTGATTTAATAGCTTTTAAAAACAAGAAGATGAGAGAAATGAGTGATGAATATGTCTAGAAAACAGACTCCTTCCTAGATGATTTATGGGGGAAAAGTCCAATGTTGTTCGCTGATACATCCCAGGGTAAGGGGGTCAGGATAGAAAGATAGGTTTTCTTTGAAGAAATGGGAAGGAACAAAACTAGATTGAAGAGTAGAAGCACTAACCTACACCACTAGGACAAACTTACATGACAAGCTTGTGTGAAAGCTTCCCCCATCTCCTATCACATGACCAACCATCCCCAAAATAGATAAGGAAACACATTTTCTTAGGAAAATTTAAGGCACTGTTGCTAGGTCCCATGAAATTCCTAAGGCAATGAAAGTATGGTTTCTGAGGAGGACTTTCTAGGGGCTCTTTGCCAGCATCCCATTCACCCTGTAGATTTTTGTATTTGCCTGTCAAAAGGCCATCCCATCCCTCAGTCAGAGCAACTTGCTTTGTTTATACTCTCCCCATGACTTTTTCACCCATCATCATCACAAAAACTGAAGTGGGGCAACTCCACATGTACTTTGTATAGGAAACACTGCCCTTTCTTATTAGAATGTATCAGCTGAATCAAAATAAGCAATTTGATGCCATGATGTACAACCAGGACACATTTAGCCGAAGGGTTCAATAGAGAAGCTTGATTCAAATCTCTCTCTCTTAGTAGGGGCCTAGAATGACAGAGTTCACAGAATTCCAAGATGTCACTCCTAAGGAGGCCACTAATAAAGGTTAAGGGAACATACTTAGACCAATTAGGGAGTTCCTAGCACTCAGTTACCTATAGGGTATCTTATCAGTTTTCTTTTCAAACTATTTATTCTTACTATTTAGGGATGTGTTCCTACCGGCTGAAATAACTAAAGTGTTGTCAGAACTCTCTAAATTTTAGTGCCCTGAAGCAAAGTCCCAATTGACCTTCCTAGTTAGAACTATGAATATTAGGATAGTGAGATTTTTGTTTCAGGAAAATCTGACCCCATACTATTATATAGAAATGAGAATGAAGGTACAGGTACAGTGAAAAGGAGAAAGATTAGAGTTCCAAAAAGGAATAGGAAGCACTTATTTATTTATCTATTTATTTGTTCATTCATTTTTTTTTAATCTTTTTGGTCATGGTTCCTGATGAGAAAGTTTAGCTCTTCCCTGTCTAAATGATGGATGAATCTAACCTAGGCTTCAGCTCCTGGATGTAATAGACAAATCTCGTTTTACAGCAGATTAATCTCTATTCATGTTTTTAATAAGCACTCAGAATTTACTATACAGTAAAATTTAAATTGAATCCATATTTAAAAGGATGGGCCTTAAAATGGGCCCTAATTTATGGGGCTTTTTCTAAGGAGGAGGAAGATATGAAAAGGGGAGGGACAGGTGGGGGAAAATAGTCTTACTTAGCAGCAGTTTCCCAGCTGACCTCCTTTTACAGATGCATAAGCATTTGCTTCTGCCCCCTCCCTCCTCCAGTCTGCTGCTTTGCTTCAGCAGTGACTTTGGGAATGAAACCACACAAGCTTTTCATGTCTAAGCAGATCTAACACTCCCACTCACTGGAACAAAAGCACCTCCAGAGCTCCCTTTTTCTGATATTTCTCTATCAATGATTTTGAGTTGCTCTTTAAGTAATACTCTTGTCTCTACCAGGAGAGTTCCACTGGGTTTGGGGAGAGGAAAGTGTCAATTTACTAGACTTTCATATAGGGTTCTGTTCCTCCTTTCATGGGATCATATAGGCCATCTAGTCTAACTTTCTCAGATAAGGAAAATGAAGCCCAGAGAGGTTAAGTGAATTGTTCAACATCACCCAGCTCCTTTTATTCCAAATCCATTAATCATTCCACTATACTATACTGCCTATTAGGAAATATTCTCTTCTCATCCTCCACTCTCAACCATCCAGGTCACATTCAATGTACCATGAGGTGAAAAAGGGAACTACTATTTGGAGTGTATGTAAAGAAAACTCAAAGAGATTGAATTAAATTCAAACCTCTACTATAGCTCTCTGCTTCCACCCCCACCCCCTTCTTGGACATTCAGGTTCAGACTTATTTGCAAATTACAAATGGAGAGAGTTTTATAGCCTAAGCCTATGGTTCTTTTTCTTCATGGTTTTCTTCATGTAGCATACAAAATAAATTCACTCCAAGCATGGTTGGGTTTGAGTTTCAATGAGTTAGAAGTCTTCACCTTGAAGAAAAAAAAAAGGGAGGACTAACTATAGAATTATGCATAAGAACTCAGACCATGAAGAAAGCTCTAAATTGCCAGTCAATATAAAACTAGTACTTTTTACATTTTAGAAACAGTAACACTTTGTGCCATAGTAGAGAAAGAGTTGGCCTCAAATCAAGGAATTAGAATCAAGTTTCACCTCTATCATATACATATATATATATATATATATATATATATATATATGTATATATGTATATATATACATATATATATATATATATATACTAGTCATACTAGTCAGGTGACCCTGGGTAAATCACTAAATTTCCTCCAGAATTCTTAGATTTCAGAGAAGATACTGAACTTTTGACTGAGAAAGTTTCCTCATTAAGGAGTTTCCTATAACCAAAGAATGCACAGGTCCAACTTAACATTTACTCAACTGTTTTTTAATGTGCTTTAGGAGTTTCAAGGTGACATGCAGAACTCAGTTTCCTTTGCAGTCTTCAAAGTGATTAGTGCAGCTAGGGAAATATGCTGAACTGCCACATCAGAGAAGGAGCCCTCTCTTTAATCCTTCTCTCAAGATGACCTCTGCCCCCAGTGAAGGCACTGGAAGTCTCATCCTACATTTTATGATTTCAGAGCAGGTACTTGAGCCTGACAAAGAAAGCAAAAAAAAAAAAAAGTACAAATAGAAATTGCTGCAAGCCAGAAAGATCTATCTAACGTAACACAGGATTTTTATCTCCCAAGATTCAAACTTGGGATTTCTAAGGAATTGATCTGCACTGATACATTTTTGGGTAAACACACACACACACACACACACACACACACACACACACACACATATATATAAACAAGAATAAATAAATGAATGGATGAAGAGAGATATAGGTAGATAGATAACTCACCTCAGCAAATCATGCTTTAAAGAGCCACAATACTTAGAACATAGCTAACTCAATGGTGAGATATAAACTGCAATCATAACAGAATCATCTTGTCCATTCTTTTCCCTTCTTTAAGGGGGTAGCAAGGCGATTCATTATCAGGTGTGATCCAGAAATACTGCTGTTGTTTTTACACTGTCCATAGAATGTGTGCCTTAACTTGTCTCTCTATAGATGGTATCATTTGGGGGGTTTTATGGTTTGTACTTTTTTTTGAGAGTGTGTTGACCCATATACATGCCCCAGCTTGGTGCTCCAATAGCATGCATTTGGTTTTTAAAAAGAATGGCTGTTTTTTTTTTTTTTTTGTGTACAGTCTGTAGTATGTGAGGGAGGAGAGGGAACAGAATGATTTCAACCCTGAGGATATTACCTGAAGCATTTTCCTCAATGCAGATTATGTGCTCCACCCATTATCCCAAGTGGAAGTGGGAAAGAAAATGAACAAGATCCCAAGAGAACAAAACTGTTACTATCATTAAAGGAGGAAAAGAAGTACATCAGTATACTACACAGAAATTATTGATCCCATAAATTTGATGGAGATGCTGGCTAAGAAACTTAAAGGTAACTAACTTGCCTGTAACTGATATTTTATCTGCACTAGAGCCATACAATTTTCATCATCATATTTCTTTCATTTCACTGAGAAGTAAAACAATAACACCAACAATTACCTAAAGTGTTTTCTACTAATCTGATCCATTTCAGAGGACAATGGTCATACAACAGATAGAAAAGTGAATCTGAAGTCTGACATCCTGGATTTGAAATCAGGTTCTATTTCTTAATCCTTGCATGACTGTGGGCAAATCCCTTTACCTTTTGGGGCTATGTAGAAATTATATTAATCTGAGGGGATTGGTCTTTAGAATCTCTAAACTTCTATGATTCTTATTCATAGTCTTTCATTTATGGAGGAGGCACATTGAAACATGCATAAGAGTTATTTGTAATAAAGGGGTCAGGCTCAAAGTCAGTACCATCAGGACCAAAGGTAGGCATTTGAGAAATGGGGTTAAGAAGATAGTTTGTAGTCATGAAAACAACAGAGGGGGCTAAATCCTCTGACTTTGTCCTCATTGGCACTGGGCTCTAGCCAATTGAACCAAACTATGCAGACAATGTACCTCACAATAGTCTAATACCTAATTCTTCTAAAGCAGAGTTGATGGATTTCAGTGCATTGAACAGCAGGTGTTTTTTTATAGAGCCGCAATGGCCTGAAATTTCCTAGAAATTTGTTTGCTGTCCTCCTTACTACTCCCTAAACCCAAAGATATTCAGGTCTGGTCTATAAATCAGGGATTGCATCTACATTTCTTTTCATGATCTATAGAATAAAGTTTCCACAGTAATGTTTCTTCCCTATCCCACTTGAAGAGACTCTTACCTGGTCGTTCAGTGTGACGTCTGTTTTGCTGAAGCAGTGGTGGCTTTGCTGAAACTATCTTCTTGGGTAAGTTACCTTCACTGGTGCTGGGAGATTGGGGGAAGGGGGAAAGTATCAACAGGAAAAGCTGTCAGGTTCTCATACACAGATTTTCAACCTGAAAGTAAAGAAGGGAAAGAAAAAAGTTCCTTTGAAGCAAAGATCCTTCTTTGAGTGTAAAGCAAACATTGGTATTAATAATGAACTAAAGAAGAAAGTGACATTTCAAAGCAAATTGATCACTGTAACCCTAGAAGAGGGCTTTACCCTTTTCCTTTTTTTGCCCATTCTAGGAGACTGGTAGGGTCTTTAGGGCATTATAACTTAATTACCAACAAGCTGTAAATAGATATAACACCTTGTTCCCCATAGAGCTCTGGACAGTGAGAAGGAGAACCTCAACAAATTCTCTCAGGTCTCAGAGATAAGGCCAATTTCCCCACTCCTGGGGTAAGGATTTCTGGAGAACAGATCAAGGAGATACTTGGTTGCTAGGAACTTTGCCTGACCCCTCCCCATTTCCATCTGGCCTAGATTATTAAGGGAACAACACAAAAAAGTAAATTCCACTGAGAACTATGGATTAGAAAGAAATACAAGACTTGGATCTTTATTCACAGGAGGTAGTTATGCTTTGTTCTTTTCTTGGTAAAGGTTTAAAAACCACTGATATCAGAAATGTTTTCATAAACTTAACAATATAAGAAGCATATCCTTTTAATCAAAAATCCCAACACAATCTAAAACTAAATACCCCAAATCTTAACTTATTTAGATTTTAACCCAGAGACCTCTGTTTTCTTTTCTTTTCTCTCTTTTCTTCGTCCTCTTCTCCCTTTTCCCCTTCAAAGCTAAAGGTTTGATTCTAAAAATGGCAACACAAAGACCACTGACCTTTCACTTAAGCTCATTTTTTTGTGGAATCCCTTGCCTAGGACTACTTCCTGAACCTGTACTCTTGACCTGAGTTTTCAAAAGGCCATATCTCTAATACTTCACGAGGGTCCAAGATAGCAAAGAAATTTATCAAGATGGTTTAGTAAGAACAGTAGGTACAAAACATCCCTTCCACTGATAAATCTGAGAAGCAATCAACCACAAACATGCAGAAAGAATGAGCTCAGAGTACAATGGTTTTGAGGCATGCATGTAGGATGCATGTATCATCCTGGAGACTGCATGAGCTTTGGTACCCATACTTCATCATATCCTTGGTTGCTTCTGCTCCTCTAAATGGAGTTTTAGGGGGAGGAGCAACAAGTCCTCCCAAAGTCCCCTATTGAAAGAAGACTGAAGTCCAGACCACACTTTATTTCCCACCAGCTATATACTGCTTGGCTTTGATTCCAACACCCTGGCCCTATGGTGGATATCATCCACATCCACCTTTGCAGCTTTCTTTTTTGTGTTGTCTTCCCCTGGCTAGGAGGGCAGCTAGGTAGTGAAGTACATAAAGTACCAGGCCTGGAGTCAGGAAGACTCATCTTCCTGAGTTCAAATCTGGTCTGAAAAACTTACTAGCTGTGTGACCTTGGGAAAGTCACTTAACTCTTGTTTACCTCAGATTCTCATCTGAAAAATAAACATGGCAAATCATTCCAGTATTTTTGTCAAGAAAAACCCAAATGGGGTCAGGAAGCATTGGAAACAATTGAACAACAACAACAACAAGAAAACTTCCTCCATTAGATTTT
Organism: Macrotis lagotis; assembly: GCF_037893015.1. Classification (NCBI taxonomy): domain Eukaryota; kingdom Metazoa; phylum Chordata; class Mammalia; order Peramelemorphia; family Peramelidae; genus Macrotis; species Macrotis lagotis. Next base: position 225,770,344 of record NC_133659.1, on the reverse strand, counting down.
AAGTTCCTTAAAAGCAGAGATTGTATTTTTTCTTATTTTTAACCTCAGTGCTTAACAGAACCCTAACACAGTGGGTGTTATAAAATATTTATTTTATTATATTGTTTATTGCATAACAAATGAGGCAAAAGAAGCTCACAACTCCTAGTACTTCAGGACCTGGATGTATTTTCTCTCCCATAGAGCCTACATGCTGGATTCCCATCATCTGTTCCTCTCCAAAGTCTGACTCTTGTTTGCCAGGGGACTCCTAGAAACTGCTTCCTCCCTCAAGGTGACTCTTTCTGTGTCCTCGTCTATCTTTAGGATCTCTGCTACTCAATGGATAAAATAGATCCTACCAGGCCAGTAGCTACCTCTTCAAATTTCCATGGCTGATATGGGGATAGGGAAGAGAGAGAAATCCTCTTCTTCCCTCCCCATAGGGGTCTCCCTCCACGGAAACTCCTTTCATCCTTTCCTACCCTCTTCTCCACGGAAATTGCTTCCCCCTCCTCCACCCTACCTCGTTGGTCCCCCTCCTCCTTCTCCTCTCCTGCAGGTCCCCTCTCTCCATCTGCAAGGGTCTTCTCTACAGGCAGCAGTAGCTTAAAACTCTCTCCCACTCTCAAATTCAAACTAATCAAGAGCCTTGACTGCCTTCAAGTTCCTCAGGGTTTAGCTATTTAAAGCCCACAAAGGGGTGACAAATTCGTTTTTTTCAGCCAATCGTAGTTATTACCTTCTCAACTCAATCAGCAAAGCATTTTGGTACCTGATAAAGGAGATCAAGGCATAGCTACCTCATTAATACCTTCTGATTATATTCTAGATCTTCTTCTATCATACACATTTGAAACTCCCTTAACTCTTCGTTGGTTGCTCTTGGCAACAATAAGAACTTGTCACTGTGCAAATCTAGTGTAAAGAGGGGTTGGAGAAGGGGAGGTTAAAGAGACCAGAGGAGTAGCCGTGAAGGATAAAAGACTGAGAGAATATGAAATATTTTCTGTCTGGTACAAGTCATGCAGAGGCTTGGTCAACTTGTTTTTGGCATGCATTTTGGAAGGAACTTTCCTCCATTCATAGCATGTACTGATATCCTACCTCCTATCAGCTTTCTGTTTAGTGATCAATCCATTTAAGTGGCTGATGAGCCACAACCGAGTATGATAAAAGGTTTGAAGAGACAAAAGCTTTCATTCTTTCTTCTCTGGAAGTTTTTGCACAAGGATGAAGAAGAACCACATTGGACAAAAAATGGAGACCATTTACTCTGGTCTCTGAATTCCCCTTTTTCCCCCTCTAACAGTTTAGTCTAATTGTAATCTAACAATGGGGTAACAAATTAAGTCTCAATAAACTTATGTCAGTTTTAGGACCATTATGGGGTTTAATTACATTACAGGATTAATACATTGCATGGTATAAGAGGTCTAAGAATTCATTCTAGTCCTAAAGTCACACATTCCATCACCATCACCACTCCTTTCTCTCCCAAGTCCTTAGCTCAGTCTTCCAGAGCCTAGGGGAAGATGGGGAAACTGTATTTGTACACCTATTTGAGGGAGGGGATGCTTTTCCCTAGAATTTCTGCCTAATTGCCCTAATTCAAATTCTAATTTCTATGACTGATCCAAGCAAATAGGCAAAATGAGGAGAGAATGGTTTTCTGCATCCTTATCCCAAGATGCTGTACATGGGCAATATTGAAATAAAGTAGTAGTCCTATTTCTTGGAAGTGAATACATACATAAAATTATGAGTGAACAAGGCAGGATTAAAAGCCATAGCAAGATTTCACATACTGCAGTTGTCGATGAAGAAGAAAATCCATCAGGGTTTTTTACCTTAAACCAGGCATCACAAAGATAGAGGCCACAGCTGAAAGGTTTAGTACATCTTGTACCTTTTGTGGGTGATTAAATGTGTCTTAATTAAACTATGGATGAGATAGGAGCTCTGAAGTTCTATTTCCTCCACCCCCATTTTATGTAACCATATAGAGACTTAAAACCAGTTTACACAGACCTGGGCCCATATTCCTCTGGGAGAACTACATGAGCAAAACATATCAACCTCACTTCCATTAACCACACACAGAGACAGAACCTGAGCCACAGGCATACATGTACTGTTCTTAACACATATAAACACACACACACACACACACACACACACACACACACACACACACACCCTTCCCAACTCCTATATTCAAAATGCAGATGGCAGACAAATGACCTGAACTTTATTATTACTCATGCATCTGGCTTTAGTGGGAAGGAATGAAAGATGGAAAAGGTAATTTTAGAAGCTTCCAGACCATTCCTCTCCTCTCTGGCACCAGGAAACCAGGAACATTTCCGCATTTCCCCACACCATCAGAAGCCTTGACTGATTTACAGAGGCAGGCCAATACATGTATAGCTATTTTCAGTGTTTCAATGGGGAGACCCCAATGGATTATATCCCAATGCAAATCACTATAACCAGTGACCCCCCAAAAGGTCTCAAACTGAAGGCAAAGAATGTACTAGACAATCAGTGGTTATAAGGACCCAGAAAAAGGTTGAGGAATCTTTTCAAGGCCTGACCATACTAGGAGTGGGCTGCATTCCCAGGCCCAATAGATCGATTGACGCAGTTTGTTTTTCTTTCCACCACCCGCGCTGAATGGGTGATAATTTAACGGCATGTCCCTGACTGTAATGGAACTTTTCTTTTACTCCACAGTAGGAAACGCCATCCATCACCAGCTGAACAACACACAGCCACCCCCCTGACCTCTGCTGCTCAGCGTCCCCGAATCGCCTTGCTCCTCACTCCTACTCCTTTCCCTGATGCAGCAGCAGCTGCTGAGTTATGGAGACTGCAGAGTGAGTCAAGACAGGCTTAGCAACCCCTGAGGGCTGGGAAGGAAAGATTCATCCACCTCTCTGGCCCCCTCCCCAGGACAACAGGTCCAAAGGAGTTCAGCGGGAAAACCTTCTCAAGACCCCCAAGGCAGACTCTGAAGAAAGAGAATAATATATCAGAAAACAAACTAAGCACCCCCCAAAAGCTGCAGTGATACAGCTTATAAACCCTAAAACTCCCCCTCATTAAAAGCTCTGCTCTTCCTCCCCCAAAACTGGGAAACCCAGAAGGATCTAGGGGCCCACCTCAAAGATACTGGAAAAGAGGCACAAATCATATACCCAGTGAGGTTGATCAAAGAGTAGTGGTCCAGGGTCTCCCACAACCCAGCTCTGAGCTTCAAACTAGACTTAGGAGAGAAAAGCCATAGCTCCCAGACCTCTTCAACCCTTTCCAGAAAAAAAAGAGAAGGGGGACAGGAAATGAGATTGCCAGGAGATAGCAAACACTCAAAGACTTTGCAGCTTCTTCACTCCTCTCACTTCCCATGGGGGAAAAAATAAACCTATCTCCTTTGACTCGAAGCAGAAGTTAAAAGGCAGCTTCTACCTTGGCCCAGGACTAGAAGGTGAAAGGAGAGAGAAGTTAAGAAGTAAGCTCAAAAGGAATGGAAGGGGAAGATTCCATCGAGGAGAAAGTGGGTGGTTCTGATAATGAAAATAGGTCATATTTGTTAATATAATGGTAACAATTTATTATTATTATTATTATTATTATCATCATCATCATTATCATATATAAAACTTGTCAGTTTAAAAAATTTGATAATTGTACCACCGATATATGTTGAACTATTTATTTAATAAATAGACCAGTCCTGGTTGCAATTCAACACACAGAACTTTGGAGAGTATTCTTACCTCTATGAGTGAGTGAGTGATAGGCGGCAAGTGTGTGGTGACCAGTTTTCTGATTGACTTCTTAAGTAAAAGGAAAATTGATGGACCTAGGACTGAAAAGGTCATTCCTCATCTCATTGTGCTCTTCTCTTCCTGGCTGATTTTAAGTGAGGTAGTACTGTGAGCCTTTGTGTGGGGAGAGGAGCAGTAGCCAAGGCTTTCATAATTATATCCCCACTTGGCAACCTCATACCCTGGAATACATGGTGTCTGTTTTTGTTGTGTCTCTTCTTTCCTGACTTTAGCTGAATGACTATCTGAGGACAGAATGGACCAGGTTACAACCTTGTAAGCTTGAAAAAAATGGAAGAATGAATAGACTCCAAAGATTGCTCATAGCAGAAACTGCCCAACCTGATCGACTCATCCCAGATCAGCAAAGGAGCAAGTGGTCTATTGGCTGTACCTCACCTAGAAAGGAGAAGTTGGTGAAGACTCTGAGAAAAGAGAAAAGTACCTCCAAATACGAGAAAAAACTCCCTCCACCATATATTCATTTTATGAGTTCTCAGTACTTGGGCCCACTTTCCCCAGGGGACTCTTTCCTCTCCATTCCCTTCTAGAGATGTTTTGTTCTTCTGCCCTTGATTTAATTTCTCAGTAAGTGTCTCTTGGCAAAAATTAATTGCAAAAAACTAACATAAACTAGTTTATTGATAATGGGGAGATGTTAATTGATATTGAAAAGCATACCTGATAAGACAACTGAGAAACCCTCAAACCTTTGGAACCTTGAGAAATTAAATAATTAGCTTCTTTCTGGGGACCCAACCTGCCACTGTGAGTAGAAGTTGGTAGGTGAAACTATAGTTAAATATTTATTTATTCATAAATTGTATGAGAGAAACAATAGTGTTTGGTATCAAACTCAAATGGAAAAGAAGGGTCAATGAATTATAGGTAAGGATCCCTGTGGGAATATATTGATATAAAAATTATATATTATCTATGTTTTAGTATATTTTAATTTATTTTGGTAATGATTTCCCAATTGTATTTTAATCTGGGTCAGTCACATTGAGAAGTGTTATTGGTAGAATACTGCTTACAAATTGAACACTTCTGGTACAGTTGTTTAGTGTCCTTAGAGCAAGGAAGAAATATGACTTCCTGATACATATTTACTGTGTGACCCTGAGCAAGGCTCTTAAAATCTCAGTATTCCAAGCAACTCCCTAAAAATACAATCTAAGTGTCAGAGAATGTGCTAATCCACAACATAGACCATGTGCTTCACCAGGAACTTTCTACATCATGACATCATAGACCTGGTCAGCCAAAAGATATATACATACATACATACACACACACACACATATATATACACACACTACTGTACTAATAATTGTGTATATTAAAAAATAGAAATTTTAAAATTATGAGATAAAAATTAAATGATTTTTTTATCTTAAATAGAGAGCTACTGAATTTTTTGAGCAGAAAACTGACATGATCAGACCTCCATTTTTGGAAAAAACACTTTGAGTTGCTGCCAAAGTTCCAACAGGAGAAACAGTCAGACCAGCCAGAATATCAGCAGCAAACCATCTGGGGTCTTACAAGGAGTCTCCTACTAACAGAATTAACAACATTAGGTTGGAGCTTGTCAAGACCATTGTGAATGAGATCAGATTTGTAAATCACTTAGTGTCTGTCATATAGTAGGCATTTTTAAAATGCTTATTCTCTTCCTGTTTGTTTTTCCATTTCCAATGACAAAGTTATAGACAAGACCAAAACTTAAATTGAGTTTTCCAGGAGAGTATGTCAAATTGGAGAGATTTTTGCAGAGGACAGAGTTTAGTTTTAGCCACCATATGAAAGACCAAATAGGGACGTCCAACCAATCAAAAGTATGGGTGGGATCAGAATCTATCACTTCTCCATTCCTCAAGCCTCCTTTTTTTTTTGTTTTTTTTTGGTAAGGCAAACTGGGTTAAGTGGCTTGCCCAAGGCCACACAGCTAGGTAATTATTAAGTGTCTTAAGTGTCTTAAGACCGGATTTGAACCTGACTCCAGAGCCGGTGCTTTAGCCACTACACCACCTAGCCGCCCCCCAAGCCTCCTTTTAATTGAGGGATAGGGAAAAGAAAATTGTAGAATGTATGTCCAATAAGCCCCCCAAAATAAATTAAATATAGAGAGAGAAGATTATAAAAGGCTTCAACAAAAAACTTGAGGAAGCAAGTAGCCAGGATCATAATCCACTCATAGACAAATAGGCTAAAGATGCCCTTTACAGACCACAATGCTAGGAATTTTAATCAATAAAGAACCTTTAAAGTAAGAATCCAAACCTAAATGAAGACAAATAATTTAATCCTGGAAAATTAGTAGATCAAAGAGCAAATCATAGAAGCAAAATAAAATGCTATACAATAAAATGATAATAAGATAGTGTACCCTAACTTTTGCAATGTAGTCAAAGAAGTCTTGAGAGAAAAATTCATAAACCCTGAATATTTTTATCAATGGAGGGAGGGAGAAGTGGGGGGGAGGGAGAGAGAGAGAGAGAGAGAGAGAGAGAGAGAGAGAGAGAGAGAGAGAGAGAACGAGCACAAAAGAATAAATCAATGAACTGGACATGCAATTAAAAAAACCTTAAAAAAGCAAGACATCAAAAAAACTAACTGAATATAAAATAGAAATTCTAAAAATTAAAGAATATAAAGCTATAAAACTTTCCTGTTAAGATCAGTGGCAAAGTAAAAATGTTCATTATTATTATTACTATTATTTTATCTTGTTCTAAAAATGCAAATCATACTTATAACAAAAAAAAATTCTATCTTTTTTTTTTTGTTTTTGCAAGGCCATAGGGTTAAGTAACTTCCCTAAGGTCATACAGATGAGTGTCTGAGGCCAAATTTAAACTCAGGTCCCCCTAACTCCAGGTACCGTATTCATTTCACTACCTAGCTGCCCCAGTTCTATCATTTCTTAGAGATAATATGATAATCTACTTAGCAAATACCAGAAATTCTAAATTCTAAAAATCAATTGAAACAATAACTTCAGCAAAATAACAAGGTAAGAAATATACTCAGGTAAATTATTAGCCTTTAATTCCATTAACAACAAAACCAGCAAGGAGAGGTTGAAAGTGAAATTCCAGTTAAAATAACTATAAAATAGATTTTTTAAAAATTGGGAGTTCATCTACTAGGATACACACAAAAATCATGCAAATACAAATACAAAAAAATTTTTTACACAATCACAGACATAAATGATTAGAGAGATTAATTACTCAAGTTTGGGCTATGCCAATATAATAAAAATGATAACCACCAAAAGATTACTTTATAAATCTAGAAAAATCAGTATAAAAATTCATGTTTAAGAAAAAAAGGAGAAGAATCTCAAGGGAATAATAAAGTATGTGGGAAAAAATTCTAGCAGTGTCCTATACAACAGTATCCTACAAAATAATAATCATCAAAACTATTTGTTCCTGGTTTAAAAAAATGTAAAAATTAATCAGTATAGCAGATTAGGTACACATAATCCAGGAGCAATACAACATAGTAGCATAGCTTTTAAGAAAACTAAAGAATCCAACAAGTATTCACTATTTGACTAAGTTTGTTGAGAAATATACTACATTATATTCCAAATTGCTATATGACTTGAATATAAAAAAATCATAAAATTAGGGTAGCAGGTCAGAAGGTACCATTCACAATCAGGGAGAAACAAAGAGGGAGAAAAGTTTTTGTAAAATACCTACTTGATATGCTGGACACTGTGTAAAACACTTTAAAAATATTATTTCATTTGACTGATACTATCCTATTTGATCTACCCCTATCTGTGAATCAGACATGGGGCAGAAGCTATCAAAAAAGATGTTTGTTAGACTGCATAAAATTGGAAAGCTTTTATAGAAAAAAAAACAACCACAAAATAAAACAAAAACAATGAAGCTGAGTTGGAAAGGAAATAGGGAAGTGATATATCTATCTATCTATATATGTATATATATATATATATATATATATGAACATAAGTCACTGCCCAATAGACAAATGGTCAAAAAATATGATGAACCTTTGGTCCTCAAATGAAGAAAAATAAACTATCAACCATTATATGAAAAATATTATAAATCATTAATAATTAGAGAAATGCAAATTTAAAACATCTCTCAGGTTCCTAAACTCATGAAATTTGCAAATGTGACACAAAAGGAAAATAAAAATTGTTGGAGGAAATGTGAATGAATAAGCATACTTATATCTGTTGGTAGTGCTGTGATTTGATCCAACCATTCCAGAAAACAATTTGGAATTATACTTAAAATGTACCAAACCTTTGAACCAGTGATGTTAGACCTGTATCCTAAGTAATAAAAGAAAGAGAGGACAAATATATTCAAACTGAAAACTAATGAGCAGATCATCACTAAAAAAAAACACTATATATATTTATATAATGAAATATTGGGATGAAAGAAACATTCAAAGTATAGAGCCATCTGGAAAAACTTATAAGAATCAATACAGAGTAAAGTGAACAGTACCAGAAAAACAATTTATATAGTGACTGAAACACTATCAAGAAAAACAACTTTGAATGACCTTAAGGACTCTGATCAAGGTAATGGCCAACATGACTCCAATAATGAAATATACTTCCCTCCACCCAGGAGAAAGGTGAAGGAGTAGAGGTGTAGAATTAAACATATATTCCTAGATAAGACCAATGTGTGATGTGGTTTGCTTGAAGAAATTTATTTGTTTCTGAGGAAGTTTTCAAAAGAAAATTGGAACTGGGTAAAGGTGAATGATAGTGGACACAAATAAGAAAGAAAGAAAGAAAGAAAGAAAGAAAGAAAGAAAGAAAGAAAGAAAGAAAGAAAGAAAGAAAGAAAGAAAGAAAGAAAGAAACATCAATAAATCATTTTTAAAAATGAGCACAAGAAAATAGAAGGTATCTCAAAGGGAGATGCAGACAAGAGCAGTGGCTTTAGAACTAAAGTTTTTCATGCATTTATCATATACTTTAAAATACAGGGGCAGCTAGGTGGCAAAGTGAATAGAGCACAGGCCCTGAAGTTAGGAGAACCTGAGTTCAAATGTGACCTCAGATATTTAGTAATTGCCTAGCTGTGTGGCCTTAGGCAAGTCACTTAATGCTACTGCCTTGCCAAAAAAAAATTGCAAGCAATACCTAATCATGATTCATGGTTTAATATACCATCTCTTTTTCTGTTCTTCCTCATATATGGAAAGTTCAAAGTTGTTGGTGTTTGACAAGTTCATAATGATGAAGAATAAAAAAATTTTAAAAAGAATGTATCAAGATCTGTAGTTAGAAGAGGATCAGATGGTAAGTGGTTTGAAAAAGAGAAAAATCAGACTCTCTGGGAAATAGATGAAAATCAAGCATGAAAATAGGCAATAACCTATGGAATTAATCAGAAATGTAAGCAATGTAACAAAAAAAAGCTAATGAAATTTTCCAATGCATTAATAAAAGAATTTGTTGAAAACTGTAGAAGCAAAAGTCCTTCTGAACTCAAATTAGAGAATACAAAGTGGCTTGAAAACTGCAAAGCACTTTTAAAAGGTTTATTGGTTATGGAAGTAAGAGTAGCAGTAGTATTACTCTACTCCAATGAGACAACATATGGAATGATGTACATAGCACTAGGTGTCACATGTTAGGAAAGATACTGACAAGCTGTGACATATCCACAGAGGAAAATCACTAGAAAACATGTCATAAATGGATTGAATTTAAGGAGCCAAGGATGATCAGCCTGGAAAAGAGAATGTTTGGGAGTGGTGGTGATGGAATAGCTTCAAATATTAGAAGCCTAACACAAGGAAAAGTTAAATTCTACCTAGTCTGATGGTGGAAGACTAATGGCACAGAGGATAGAGTACCAGACCTAGAGTCAGGACCCGAATTCAAAACTGAACTCAGACTCTTACTAGCTCTATGATTTTGAGCAGGTGTCTTAATCTTGATTATCTCCAAAAAACAAAAAGAAGTAGATTTCACCTCTGCATAAGAAAAAATGTCCTATCTATTAAAGCTGTCCTAAAGTGAAATAACTGCCTAGAGAGGCAACAAGTTCTCTATTACCAAAGGAGTACAGGTAGGGTTAGGATAGATCTTCTAAGGCAAAGATTCTTTTTTTTTTTTTAGGTTTTTTTTTTTTAACAAGGCAATGGGGTTAAGTGGCTTGCCCAAGACCACACGGCTAATTAAGTGTATGAGGCCAGCTTTGAACTCAGGTACTCCTGACCCTAAGGCCAGTGCTCTATCCACTTCGCCACCTAGCCACCCTTAACGCAAAGATTCTTAACCTTTTTCTGTGTCATAGACCCCACTAGTAGTCTAGTAAAGTCTATAAAACTTCTTGGGATTATATTTTTAAATATTTAAAGTAAAATGTAAATGAAACCAGTGATATGGAAATTATCAAATGATTAAAAACAAAAGTTTATTCAGATCAAGAATTCTGGCATAAGGTTCCTTTAATGTTGTCAAATTCTGTGCTAGTAAATGACCTAAAAAAAAAAAAAAGTTTATCTGAAGTTTTAAATCCTATCAGGAGGAAAAAAAGAGTAGCTGATATTTGTATGGTTCCTATTTACTCTAAATTCATTCCTTTAAGGGAGGTGGTAGTGTCAGAGATGATTTCCCTAATCTTTTAGTTCAGAAAGAAATAAATTGAGCAAGCAGGAAATACTCCGGTCAAACCAGTCTACCAAGGCAACCAGGTCTTTTCACATTGTTTCACAGGAAGCTAAGGCAGAAAGCCAGAATTTTACAGTCTTCATTCTTCCAATATCCTAAAGGTAGAGCGAACTTGGATTATAGGAAATCAGGAAGTGGGGAAATGTGCCTTCTAAATAATTAGCAGGGAGGCAGAAGAATTCTCCCTGAAACTGGGAAGAAAAACAGAAGAGGACAGAATTATAAGCAGTAACCCCATTGCATGACTTAGAGCTTTCACCTCTCTGCAACTCAGTTTCCTCAAATGTCCTATATTATATTGGCTCTCAAGGATACTGGAGTAACCAGTGAAAGAGCTGGCTATATGGGGATGACACTATTTGAATGATATTTTTATAACCTTATTTGAAGAAATGTTGGACAACGTGACTCCTATATAAGAGGCCTAAACTGCTTTAGAAAAAAAAATTCTAGGAAATGGAGACTTTCTGAATTTAGTAGGATAAATTCCTTGCCTTTTCTAAGTCATACTTTTGAATCTTGTCACTCTTCTGTTGATATTCTTTCATTACAGAGCCCCCCAAACTATAGAATTCTCCTATTGTGCTTTGGAAAAACTGAAACTTGGGACAAAGGATTTCATTCTCATTTTTCCTTTAAAAAACCCACAACAAATCTCAAAATACCTAAATTCACTACATTCCTATTCTGCCTAATTATGTTGACTCCTTAGGACCTTTGTTCTTCATTTACTCAAACATGTAGGCTATCTGGTACAGATGAACACTTTCACCAAGTCCATCCCCCAAATCCTACCTTCCCTTTTCTATTCTCCCTCTTATTGATAACCTACAGTTCTCTCTGACATATCCTTCACTGTTTACCTCCTCTTCTTCCCCATTTCTTTTCTGATCTCTCCCCTCCCTTCAGAAACCTAAGAAATTAGAAATCCAATCTGAAACCTAAGAAATTAGGAACCCAATCTGAGGTTAGAGCATTTGTCTAAAAAAGCTAAACAGTTTTCCTCTTAAAGTAATAGAATCAACTAGCTCTGTTTTATTTAATAATTTAAAAAAGAGAAAATATTCTGAATAATGTAAACCTGCTTTTTAAAAAAAAATACCTACTTGGATAACCTCTTCCATTTCTGACTTCTTCCAGCCCTTGTGAATCCTGTCTCAGGCAAAAATAATTCAGGCTTTATTATTCTGGCATCTAGTGGGAGTCTGTGACAATTTTACTATAGCTGAGCTTCCCTTTTTCTCCCTTTTTAATACCAGTGTGTTTTAATAATACAGTGTACCTTTCGGTATTGTTGAAATGTTACATTATTCAATGCATCCAACAGGAGAGGGATGGTGCTTATGTAATTCATGTGTCCTCCACGGGGTGTGTTTAAAATGTGTGTGTGGTTGGAGGGGTATAATTTAAGAAGCAATTTTCCATAAGGTTAGGGAAAGTGGTACCTTTATGAAAGGATGGAGATAACCTGGCCCAAGTTATAGGCTGAAGATTGGATTCAAGCCATGGAGGACACAAGAATGGGACTGGAAGATAATAAAGCAATGTGATATAGTAGAAAGAGTACTGGATTTGGAGTAAAGAGATCTGGGTTTGAATCCTGACTCAGCTACCTACAACCTCTGTTTCCTCATCTGTAAAGGAAGAGCACTAAATAAGAAGACAACACTTCCAACTCTGAATCTATGAACTAAAACACTACTACCTAAAGGGACTTGTGAGTGAAAGTAAAGGAGCAAAAAGATTTTTATGTTTGTTATAAGATTGAATTTTAAAAGATCTTTGGTGAAAGAATATTGACAGAGGATAGATAAAAGCAGGACGCTAGATTCAAGAATCCCCACCACTCTCACATATCCATTTATGACTATGAGCATTAATTTCATTGAGTCAGAAAAAGTGGATATTCAATATACTATTTCCTGACCTATTTGGGTCACATCAAGTCTAAAAATGTATAGGTATGATAATGAAGAACTTACTGTACTCACTTCAAAACTTGAAGATCAGTGATTTCTTCAGCCTGAATAGAAAATAAGGATGAATGCTGAAAAACTACCACTACATGTAATTGGAAAAATAAAATAAAATTTCAATAGAAAAATTAAACAAAATTTAAATTTAAAAAATTGTCCTGGGGCAGCTAGGTGGTGCAGTGGATAAAGCACCCGCCCTTGAGTCAGGAGTACCTGGGTTCAAATCTGGTCTCAGACACTTAATAATTACCTAGCTGTGTGGCCTTGGGCAAGCCACTTTAACCCCATTTTCCTTGCAAAAACCTAAAAAAAATTGTCCTCCTGGAGACCTCTCTGTACTTAACTCAATTTATCCTCAAGACAAAGGACATACAATCTTTTATTAAGCCTATAATCAAAGCCTACAGATTAGGTATTACAGGTACAAAGTCAAAAAAAAAAAAAAGTCTGCCTGCCCTTATGGAGTTTGTATTCTATTCAATGAATACAAACATGGATCTAGATAAATATAGAGTATATAACAAAGTAACTTCAAGAAAATAAATCTAAAACCTAGAAGGATCAGGCAGGATCCTCTTGATGAGCATCTGATCTGTACTTGGAAGGAAACCTCCACATTTCTATGAGAGGAAGGGTCAAGATTTCTCTCCACTGAGACAAGCCTTGGAAAATGCAGGGTCACCTCAACATCTTTCATAGAATCTTTGAGAGGTGAAAGGGAATCTCAGTAACCATCCATTATAGTCCAACTCCTATTGTGGGGGGGGGGGGAGCCCAGTAATGAGATAGTTAACAAGCTGCTCTGCTAGAATATTTGAGGGGAGCCCAGATGGAATCGATAAGGATAATAGTCAAAATTTGCAACTTGCAAACTGAAGCTTGCTCTCAATTGTTTCTGGTTCTACCTTCTGGTGACCAACAGAAGTCTTCTACATGGTAACCCTTCAAATACACACACACACACACACACACACACACACACACACACACACACACACGTCAATTCTCGTCTTCTCTTTTTCAGGCTAACAAATCCCCAATTCCTTCAATAAATCATCATAGGAGATAAATTCAAGGCCCTTCAACATTCTGTTCATACTCATCCAGTTCATCAATGTCTTTCTTAAACTGTGACAGAAAGACTCACAAGGTTATAGAGGGTTTGAAACTTGCTCTGCTTTGGAATAATACTAAAGCATGAATCAGGAAGGGGGTCCTCCAGAAGTAAAATTGTCAAACCAAATCATCTCCCAAAGATCAAGTGCTTCTAATTGGAGTGGAAGCCTGCTATGTTCCTGGGACACATTCTAACAAATTGCAAACAAATCAAGTTATTCCCAATGATTAACTTAAAGTGCTAATCTGCATTTTTTTTCCAACAAAAGTGAAAGGTAAGATATTCCTTCCTTCCTTCCCTTATTTATCCCTGAAATTTAAAGTACAGGTCTCTCTCCTTGTAGGACTGTCTGATAGGTGCCTTCCCACTGAGTATCAGCCAGGTTGCCAGTTTGTCCAACTCTTCCCAACCCAAAGAAAAGGAAAAGTGAAAGTCAAGGGATTCAGAGGAAAATTCAGGCTCTTGTCTAAATTGCTCTCAAAAAGGGTAAGTATAAAGGGATAAAAACAAAACTATTCTATTTGAACATTAGCAGATAATGTTCTTTCTTTTCTCATATATTCCCAGAGTACAACATCTGCATCTCTCCTTTGCCTTCATCTTCCCTCCCTCATAGAATACTTACCTGTACAATGGCTAGTATACTTCTTAGTAGAATATAAACTCCCTGAAGTAAGGATCTCTAGGATTTTTTCATCATTGTACTCTGATGGCCTAATAGAGTTCTTTTGCACACAGAAATTTAATCCATGTTTCAAGAATTGATTCCAAAATTCTAACAATGAATAGGATCCTTCAGCAGTCCCACAGAGGTCTTTCATTCCCTCTAGAAGGGTAGTCCTTAAGAGAAGGCAAGCCTAACATAATTATTCAGGCCCACAGCTGGTTGGGCAGCCCCTGGAGAGCATCAGGCTGTAAAGTAAGATTTCTCAAATGAAATGATCTGTCAGAGAAGACTTATCCTACTCCTTACAGCAGTGTCCCAGCCTCTTGGAGAACACAATCCCAATGCCTCCTATCCTCCAAGCAGAGATACCGCTTGGGGCTGCTCCTTGTTCAGAAGCTAAACTGTTCCTCAACAGTTGAGTCCAAACTCGAGGGAAACTAATACATCAGTACCTCAGCCCCAAAGGAGGGAGGTTTTAATCAGAACTGGCAGGATTCTAGGAAGAAGAGCAGCCACTGCAGAAGCTGCTGATGGCATTTTTAGGCTCAAAGAGGATTTATCCTATACTGCCTCTAGCTCACTGCCCTTTTCCAAGCCTTGGGATTTGAGGGTCAGGCTGGCCTTGGCAGTTAATCTGATCCCTACCAAGGGCACAATGTTAAAAAAAAATCACTGCCCCTCCAAGCCCAAATGAAGGGAAATTCCTTTCCCCACATTCCAATTCAATCCTATTGTCTCCTCTTTTGGTGAGCTCTTGGGTTCCAGTTATCTTTCTTAACACACACAAATGCAGGCATCTGCTCATCCTACCAGACTAGCAAGATAAGAGTTAACCAAAGAGAGAGGAATGGGGCAGGGAGAGAGAGGGAAGGGATTTGTGAATTGGTTTTCACCATAGCGGGAATGCTACTGAAAAGCTTCTATAAGATTTAAGATGGAAAGTACCGCTGGGGGACATCTGAACTGGCCACCAAGACAAATCATATTAGCAATTTGAAGAGGGAAGGTGGGGAGAGGATGGTGGTAGCCACATGAGGAAGGGGCAGTCTCCTCCCAAGAGGCACTGAAACCAAATTCAGGAGCCTCTGCCACAGCAAATAGAGCCACCTGCTCTGACTGTGATCAGAAGCTATTTCCCACTTATCTTCCAGCCACTCAGTATCTGCGTCTCTGAAACATGGCATTAAATAATGGGATTTGGATGTTGAACAGCAGACTTCTTTCATGAGACTGACTTAACCTCACAAATGTTGAGTACTGCAGCCTTAATGGGAGGCAACCCCAAGCAAAAGGTTCTGAACCCATAGAAAACAGTGAAAAGAAAATTTATATAATTCCTAAAGAGCCTTTCTCCACAGCTCCAGAAAACAAATAAACATTGACAGGGTGTTTCAGCCTTCTAGGCCCCAATTCACTAAGCTCCAAGAATTTCCACCGGCATAAGAGGCTGAGCCATGTATAAACCCAGTAGAGAACCATGAGAATTTATAATGGGAAATTTTAACTTCAACCTGATGAGGGTTAGAGGAAATGATAGGATAGAATCCAAGACTTGGCATAGTTATTTTCCTAGTTTTGAGTTCCAGAAACAAACCATATGGACCCCCTTCCTCTTTGTGATCTTCTACTCTGAGTCCCCAACATCCCTCAGTTTTCCTTCAAGGGTATCTCATCCTTTCTAAACATCCATCCTACTAAGTATTTGCCAACAGGACTCACTTGTATTATGGGAGGCATTTTATGCACTCTTATCCTAAGACTGTTTCAGCCATTCCCTGAGTCTTGTTATGGCATTATCCCAAAGGTGGCATTAGAGAAATAAAACAGCAACAGTGCTTTGAAAATAAGCAAAACAATTATTGCTGTGACTATAACTACATTTGCTTTTCATAAACATTCTGAAAGAATTTCTAGGACAATGATGCTCTGGGAGAATTCTAGCAACCAGGAGAAGAACATAGTTCTTTCTGGATCATCTGTAAAGAGGACAGTCACCAGCTGCTATCAATCTTTACTGAAGACAAGGAGTAAAAAAGAATAAACTGTAGCCTAAGGGATTTCAGTATGGGGGGGGGGAATTTCCTGATTAAAAAATTGTTAGTGAAGATTGGCACCATGGAGATTATAAAATATATGATTCTGAAACACTTTTTTAAAAAAGGACAGATATGCAACTTGTTCAAGATAATTTGAGTGTGCTTTCATGAAGGCAAGGAGATGGAAGAGCATCTTTGAAGATCACTCCTAGTCCTTTGATTCCCTTGTTCTGAACTGTTTTTCTCCATTCCCTCACTACTCTAGATTTTTAAAAGTTCCTCACATTTGTAATTGCATAGGAACTCTTGATATTGGCAAATGGGACGAGTCTTCATAGTATTGCTAAGAACTAAGAGTGACACTATTGAGATGGTTGGCTAGTACTCCATCTTATGCCACCAATGGAATGTTTAAAAAGTCACCACCTGTGATGAATCTCACGTCTAGAACTAGCTCCAACCTCTAAAGCAACAGCTGCAGAGCCTGTGGAAGATCCAAAAGCAACTAAATAAATACCTAGTAGAAAAATCAATAGCTGGTAAAATGATATGTTCCAGATGTCTCTATGCTTGGGGCAAGCAATTTGATCTCTACAGGGTTTCCACATAACCCCCTTCTACAAGAGAAAGGCTACCAGCAATCAGGTCACATGGCTCAGGTTGGATCCTGTTCTTTAGCAAAGCTTAGGATGAGGTGAGAAGGCAGGGAGGAGAGTTAAGTCCAACATAGGGCAAAACTTAGTTGCCAAATTCCAACCAGGGACCAATCAATCAGTTGAACAACAAGCATTTATTAAAAATACACTCTATGTATATTGGGCATATGAAGACAAAAATGAAACAATCCCTAGTCTCAAGGACCTTGCATATGTATAATTAGGAGATAAATGTGAGTTTGTCATAAAGCTAAGCAAAGTGCTAAGTCATAAAGGAAGCAAAAGTTTTAAAAGATGAAAGCAAGGAAGTAATATACAAACTCAGAATGAATTCTAAGCAAGTCAGTGTGTGAAATGGAATGTAATGAATAAGCAACAGGTAGACTTCAAGTTGTGGCTGCTGTTAAAAGAGCAGGAAGGGGCTAAATGACTAATAAATTTGGAAAGGTAAATTGGGGTCAAGTTGAGGAAAGCTTTGAATGCCTAAACAGAGGAGTTTATATTTGGATCCTAGAAGCAATGCGAATCCAGGGTCTGCTGAGTAAGGTAGTGACAGGGTCACGTCTGAATTTTAGATAAATCACTTGGCAGCTTTGTGAATGGAATCAGGTGGGGAGAAGTTTGAAGTAAGGAGACCATTAGAAGGAAAATAAAATAGTCTGAGTATGTGGTGACGAGGGCCTGAAGTTTGTTTGGCAGCTGTGTGAGTAAAGAGAAGAAGATGAATACAGAGAAGTTGTGGAGGAAGTAAACAGCAAGATTTTGCTATGTATTGAATATATTTTCCCTCTGTGTGTGTGTGTGTATGAGAGAGAGAGAGAGAGAGAGAGAGAGAGAGAGAGAGAGAGAGAGAGAGAGAGAGAGAGAGAACCTGGATGACTGGAAATAAGGTGGAGTACTCACAGTAATAGGGAATTTTGGAGAGGGATAGGATTTAGGGGCAAGAGAATTAACTCAAGACGTGGGGTTTTTTTTTTAGGTTTTTGCAAGGCAAATGGGGTTAAGTGGCTTGCCCAAGGCCACACAGCTAGGTAATTATTAAGTGTCTGAGTCTGGATTTGAACTCAGGTACTCCTGACTCCAGGGCCAGTGCTCTATCTACTGAGCCACCTAGCCACCCATGGGCATGATTTTATTCGAGGTACTTCTGGGACATCTTATTTGAAATGTCCAAAAGGCAGTGAGTGATTATGAATTATGAATTATTAGGAGAGAGAAACTACAATTGGATATAAGGACCTGGGAGCCATCAGCATAGAGATTATAATCAAATCCATGGAAGCTGATAAGATCACCACATGAAAGAGTTGCAATACAACATTAAAAGGCCTTGGTCTTCTTTTAGATTATAGATGCAATCCCATAGAGGTGGATTAAAAAAAAAATAGAGGTAAAGCTGAGCCACTATTACCTCCCCTCTTTGGAGATGCACCACATTATAAGTTTCAAGGAAGAAGTCTGTATGACTACTGTGATTTCCCTAATTTGACTCCAAGAGGATAAAGCAAGTATGATATTTGTCTGGAAACTGTCAGTTAGATCCATTGTATTCCAGTTCCTTACACCCTCTCTCAAATATAGAACCTTGCCCTCCAACCAGCTTTCATTATAGAAGCAGATGTGGAATGTGTATACATTTGTATTTCATTATGGGTAATGACCAGAACTGTTGAAGTCAAGATAAGGGGATAGGTAATTTTCTTCTATCAGAAATTACTTTTCTCTTTCTATAATATTCCACTTTGGTCATACCATGACCAAAATGTGCTTTCTTCATGGCAAAATTTTCTCAAAACAAACTTTTTTGTTCAATGCTATTGTCCCATCCAGTGAATGACAGACTGAGATGATTAAATAGGAAAATTCCACTCACCAATTCAAAACCAGAAATTTACTGCCATTACCAAAGCTGCTTCATATTCTCAACTGATTTGTATCAGAGATGTTCATATATGTCCTGTGGTCCACAATATTCAAGAATGCAACCTGAATCGTTTTAAAATGCAATTGGGAAATTTTTTAACAAAATAAAAGTGCAATAAAATAAAAATAACATTCCATTTTAAAATAGCAATATATATCATACAAGGATCTTTATGAATTATTCAGTGCCCCCCCAATTTCTATTTGAGTTTGGTACCCTAGATTAAACTACAGAGGGCAGGAGATAAGTCTAATATCTATATAACATTTGTCCCCTATGGCTAACATAGCTAAAATTGAGAGATCTAAATTTGTCTAAATCAGAGACACTTAGATAGTAAGAGATCACCTGTTCTTGAAACATCTCAAGGAGAGAGTTCAAGTCTAATGGGAATAGTTTATTAAACAGATATAGGTTGGAGAAGAAACAAGCAGAGTTAGTGTTCCTGGGCACATTCAACTGAAAAGAAGGAGAGTTAGGTAAACAGTACAGAGAAACAAATGAATACAGTAGCTTCGAGTTTGAAAACTCCAACCATCACAGGTATTAGGGCAAGATGAAGTCTCTTATTTGACAAAAAATACTGAGAAAACTGAAAAGTAGTCTGGCTGAAACTAGGAATAGACCTAAATTCTCATACCATATACCAAGATAAGCTCAAAGTGGATATGTAATTTAGATATAAGCATGGAAGAAATTACATTTCAGATCTATGGACAGGGAAAGAGTTCATAACCAAACAAGACATAGAGAGGTTCACAGGAGATTTTGATTATGTAAAATGTAAAAGGTTTTGTTAGAAGAAAAGCAGGAAGGGACAGCTAGGTGGTACAGTAGATAGCACTGGCCTTGGAGTCAGGAGGACCTGAGTTCAAAGTAAGCCTCAAACACTTAATAATGGTCTAGTTGTGTGACCTTGGGCAAGTCACTTAACCCCACTGTCTCAAAAGAATTAAAAAAAAAAGAATAAAAGCAGGAAAATGGGGGGAATTTTGAGGTTTTTTTCTGATAAAGTTCTCATTTCTCAAATAATATGAACAATTGAGCCCAATTTATAAAAATAGAAGTCATTCTACAATTGGTAAATGAATAAAAGATATTAACAGGCAGTTTTCTGAGGAAGAAATCAAAGTAATCAATAACCACATAAAAAAGTTCAAAATCACTAATAATCACAGAAATGCAAATTAAAACATCTCTGATTGGTTAAGATGACAGAAAAGGAAAACGAAAGTATATTGGGAAATAGGTAACCACTTTTGGTAGAGATGTGAACTAGTCTTACCATTGTGGAGAACAATTGGGAACTACTCCCAAATGGCTATAAAACTGTGCTGGCTAATAGGTCTATACTTCAAGGATATAAAAGAAAAAAAGGAACAAAAATATTTATAGAAGCTCTTTTTATGATGGCAAAGAATTATAAACAGATATTTGTCCATCAACTGAGGAAAGTCTGAATAAGTTATGGTTTATGAATATGATGGATGTTGTACTATAATAAATCATGAAGCAACAATAATAAATTAGCTGTTTAATAACCACAGCTTTTTTTCAAAAACTTGGTGTATTTGTTGAAAAACTGAAACAAATTTTTATATTTGTTATATTAAAGGAATCTCTTAAATATTTTTTAAAAAAAGAAATACCTGGAAAAACTTTATATGAACTAATGCAAGGGGAAGTGAGTAGAACTAAGAGAAGTATCATATCAGCAAAACTATTTTTAGTAATTAACCAATACAATGATCCACCACAACTTCAAAAGACTTATGATTTAAAATGCTGTCCATCTCTAGATGGACTCAGAGCACAAATGAAGCATTTTTATATCTTTTGTTTATTCTTTTTTGCTTTTTTTAAAATATGGCTATTGTAGAATCAAATTTTGCATGATTTCATATTATAATGAGTATCATCTTGACTTCTCAATGGGTATAAAAGGGATAGAGCAAAGTAGAGAATTTGAACTGAAAACAAAAACAATTTTTAAGAGAAAAGGGGAAGGGGCAGCTAGGTAGTGTAGTGGATAAAGCATCAGCCCTCGAGTCAGGAGTATCTGGGTTCAAATCTGGTATCAGACACTTAAGAATTACCTAGCTGTGTGGCCTTGGGCAAGCCACTTAACCCCGTTTGCCTTACAAAAACCTAAAAAGAGAGAGAGAGAGAGAGAGAGAGAGAAGGGGAGCTAGAAAGCAGCACAGAAAATATCTCATCTTCTTTTCTGTCATTTTAGTCATTCTGAGATGATACCTCAGAGTTGTTTTATTTAGAATTTCTGTGATTATTAGTGCACATTAATATCCTTTAACCATTTATCAGTTGGGAAATAGCTTCTATTTTTATAATATGATGTAGCTTGTCCCTAAATCAATATAACCCTTGTGTGAATAGGGGTTGAGATTAAGAAAAGGTCTTAACCATTTTTACAAGAGATTGGGGGGGGGGGGGCAGGCAGTGGCCCAGAAATGGCGGCATAGACTAACAGCAGGGATAGAAGATGAGGTCTGAAGACAAAGGTCAGTGGTAAGGAGATAATATGTCCTTTGGGAAGTGGAGCATCCTAGAGAGTCAGCACTGTGGAATATAGTCCTATATTAGGACTATGGTCCTTATTACAGTTCTAGACTAAACTATATTACATAAATCAAAAAGAGAAAGAAAAGAGGTTAATGTATAGTCCTAGTAAAATCAGACATTCCCATTTCTACCACCAAGGACAAAAAATTGAAAATATGCCTTAGAGTAAAAGCTTTTCCCTCAAGACCAACACCTCCCCTCTTTCCCCAAAAAACCTTTTCAGGAGTCTCACAGCAGGCTAACATAATTTTGCCTAAAACAGCCAAGAAGTAGGAAGTGAGATCACAGATCACAAAACAGGAAGAGAAATTATCAAAGTCAAAAGATGTGGATTTTTTTTTTGTCCATAGTTGAGAGTTTTCTTTCAAGTTAGTCAACGAAAAAGTTTTCAGCAAATGGGCTTTTGAAGAATTGGAAATGAAGAAGTCTTTGTGAAGCATGCTGTTATAAGGAGATTATGGCTACCAGGAAAATTGTTACCATCTATTTCTCTGTCCAAGTGCATTAAGTATTCCACACAGTACATTTGCTGTAAATCACTTCCCATTCAAACACACTACTGAAGGTCTCTAAAGGTCAATTTTCCTTGGTTATGACAAAAAAAAAACAACAAAATTTGGTCAAACTTGAAAGTTATCATCTTCCTGAATTATAGTATCTTCCTCTAAGTTGATAAATGCAGGTACTAATGAGGTTGGTTAAGCAATACTCCCACAGACTGTATTATTTGCTCTGAAGATTCACCTTTTAGGTGAACATGATAAAACAGTTCACCTTAGTCCTATCATGACTTAGAAGATCAGAAAATTTTCTTATACTATAGATATTCTTTTTAGTCATTGAAACCAAAATACCTACAGAAAAAAAAGAGCATGCCCTACTTGAAAAGTACATAAGTTGGCTTCTACCATTGTGACCCAACTCAATAACCAAAGAATTTTTTAAATTCTAAAAAACTGCAGGAAATTGAGATCTAGTAAGGATGATATTTGGTGGCGGTGGGTGTTTTTTATTTTATATTATTTTGTTTTTTGCTTCTCTGCTTAAACACATTTCTCATCCTTTGATTACCAAATAGCAATGAAGACAATCATAAACTTCTCAATTTAAAAACTGAAGGACTTTAGTTCCAGTCTAAAGACCCAGACCAATTCATAATAATATTTGATTGATTCAAATCTGAGAGCCAACATATCTTCATTTGTATGATTTGCTCTTCTCTTTGTCAATTATTTAGATATATTACACACAGACACACACACGCACGCACACACACACGCACACACGCAGACAATCATTCTCATCTATAACCATTGCATCACTAGCATCATTGCCAAACCATTTTCATATTGGTCTCACCCTTTCAAATTATACAGTATTTAGAAAATGACCTTGTCCTATCATTTATATATATTTATTTTTAACTGATACTTTATGTTAGTTTTCCAATTATATTTTATGGAAGTTTTTCAATATTCATTCACTTGCATATTTATAAGTTACACATATTTCTAACACTATTCCTTCCCTTTGATGATGAACAGTCTGGTAAAAATTGTACATGTACTTTGGTGTTTAAAAATATTTATAATATTAGTCATTTTGTATATGAGGAATTAAGAATAAGAGAAAAGAAAGAAAACCATGGGATAGAAAAGAAAAACATAAGAGAAGTTTTTTTTAAAAGTAAAAATAGGGGGCAGCTAGGTGGCATAGTGGATAAAGCACCAACCTTGGAGTCAGGAGTACTTGGGTTCAAATCTGGTCTCAGACACTTAATAATTACCTAGGTGTATGGCCTTGGGCAAGCTACTTAACCCTATTTGCTTTGCAAAAACCTAAAAAAAAAAAGTAAAAATAGTATCCATTCAGATTCTATGGCTTTTTTTCATTTGTTTTTTGTTTGTTTCCTCTGGATGTGGATGGCATTGTCCTTAACAGGTCTCCCAGGGTTATCCTAAATCTCTGAACTGCTGAGAGGAGCTGCATCCACCATAGCCGATCATTTCACAATTTTGTTGTTAATGTGTACAATATTCTCTTGGTTCTGCTCCCTTCACTCAGCATAAATTCATGTAATTCTTTCCATGCTTTTCTAAAGTATGACCATTCATGGATTCTCATAGAAGTACTCTAAAGCATTCACATACCATAACTTCAGCCACTCCCCAATTGATGGGCATCCCCTCAATTTCCAATTCTTTGTCACTACAAAAAAGAGCTGCTATGAATATTTTTGAATATATGGAATTTCTCCCCCCCCCCCCATTTTGTGATTTGTTTTAGATATAGGCCTAGTACTGTATTGCTGGGTAAAAGGGTGTGATCAGTTCTATTGCTCTTTGGGTATAGTTCCAGATTGCTCTCTAGAATGTTGGATTAGTTCACAACTCTCAATCTTCCCATAATCTTTCCAACATTGTTCATTTTCTTTTTTTGCCATCTTAACCAGTCTGATAGGTGTGAGATGGTACCTGACAGTTGTTTTAATTTGGAGGTCTCTGATCAATAATGATTTGGAACATTTTTTTCATGACTCTTCATAGCTTTAATTTCTTCATTTGAAAACTGCCTGTTCCTATCCTTCAACAATTTATCAATTGGGGCATGACTTGTAGCTTTATAAATTTGAATCAATTCTCTATATAGTTTAGAAATGAGACCTTTATTTATATTTATTTTTAGAAATTGGCTTGCTTCAAATCAAAGAAAAGAGAAGAGAGGAAGAGAAAGGAGACAATTTGAGGTTGTTATTGTCTTAAAACTGTTATGTTTGTGATTTTTTTTATTTTCTTTTGTCTTGTTTTTAATTAACAAGTCATTGCATCCACTTAACAAAGATCTGATATTACTATTTACCCTCCAACTACTCAATATTCATCTTACACCCATCTTTTCTTATGTACATGTCATCTCCCCCATTGAAATATAAAATCCTTAAGTCAGGAATTATTTTGCTTTTTCCTTTTATCTCCATGGTTTAATACAGTACTTGGTACATAATGAACAGTTAATAAAAGTTTCTTGATTGACACATTCATTCATTTAGAGAATATACTTTCCTTTAAATGAAAATGAACAAAAACAAAACATCCTAGACCCACTTGGATGAGGAAAGGACTTTAGACATACTTAGTCCAACTTTTTCATTTTATAGATTAGGAAAATGAGATCAAGAATGGTTAAGTAATTAGCACAAGGTCATTCAAGTACACTCCAAGTACAAAGTACAAAGCTAAGATTCAAACCAAGATCCTCTCAATTTATTCCCATTGTTCTTTTCCCAGCACCAAAATGCTTAAGGATATTGATAAAATGGAATTTGGAGGCTAACACTGAATTTTCCTAATTCATCAAAAGAATATTCCTGGATATATATATATATATATATATATATATATATATATATATACACACATATAATATGCAGAACACAAATGGGTTTCATTACATTGTAAACCCTTGAGGGCAGGACTCTGATAGTACCATGCATGCATAAAGCCAAGATGGCAGAATAGGGGAAGCAACTAAGCCAAACTTTGGTAACATTCCCTTCAAAAATTTAAAACAATGCCTCAAATTGATGAGCAGAACCAGAAGAACATTGTAAACCCTGACAGAATCATAGGGGTGATGATCAACCTTAATGGACTTGCTCATTCCATCAGTGCAACAATCAGGCACAATTTTGGGGTATCTGAGCTGGGGAATACCATCTGTATCCAGAGAAAGAATTGTGGAGTTAAAACAAAGACCAAAGACTTTTAATTTTTTTTTAAAAAACCCTGTTATCATGTAATTTTGATCTCTTATACTTTATTTTTTTCCCTTAAGGATATGTTTTCTTTCTCATCACATTCAATTTAGAACAATGTATACCATGGAAGCAATGTAAAGACTAACAGACTGTCCTCTGAGAGGGGGTGGGAGAAGGGAAGCCAGATTAGGGGAAAAATTGTAAAATTCAAAATAAATAAATAAATGTTTAAAAATGTCTCAAAACAAATTTTGGAATAGCACAGTCAAAAAAAAAAGGTCAGGGTGAGACATTTTATAGCTTAATACTACTTTGGAGGTCAACAGGACAGCACTATGACACCAGAGAAGGGGCCAGTCTGGAGCATTTGAGACAGCAATACCCACAGTGAACTTTGGAGACAACAATGTCAGTAGCAGTAGCAGTTTTTAGAGTTCTCAGGCCAGAGATAGTAACAGGGTTGGACAACTGGTCATAAAGTGATAGAGGGGATTCTTTGTTGACCCTACCACTGATTGGCATCTCTATTTCCCATACACCCTTCTGGATTGCAGTTCCAAGACAAAGAGAGATGGTTATATGGTCAGTCACAAGGCCCTACTCATAGTTCCAAAGTAGAGAAGAACACTAATGCTTGCATCTGCAAAAGAGTAGATTGCTTTCCAGTGTAAAGACCAGAGCACATACCAAAAAAGCAGTGACCTCATCTCTCCCCACCAAGACCCCCAACAGTTAACTTTGAAAACAGCTTTGAAAATACCCAATGCTTGGGATTGGGCATCCCCACTCTTAGATGAGCATAATTCAACTTTAACATCAAGTTCAAAATTAAAAAACAGTTGAGGGGACAGCTAGGTGGCACAGTGGATAAAGCACCAGCCTTGGAGTCAGGAGTACCTGGATTCAAATCCGGTCTCAGATACTTAATAATTACCCAGCTGTGTGGCCTTGGGAAAGCCACTTAACCCCATTTGCCTTGCAAAAACCTTAAAAAAAACCAGTTGAAACAATTGAAATGAGTGACCATAAAAATCTACTAGGTTGGCAAGGAAGATATAAGCTCTGAAGAAAACAAAATGTGAAAACAGTTACAAGCAAAGTCTCAAAGAAAAATGTAACCTGGACCCAAAGTCAAAAAGAATTCCTAGAAGAGGAAAAATTGGGAAAGTTAATGAGAATGATGCAAGAAAATTATGAAAAGAGAGTCAAGATTTTGGTAAAAGAGGCACAAAAATACTGAAGAAAATTATTCTTTGAAAAGCAGAATTGGTCATATGGAAGAAGAAATATAAAAATTCATTACAGAAAATAATTCCTTAAAAACTAAATTGTCTGCATGAGATATCAAGAAATAATAAAACAAAGTCAAATGAATAAAAAAAAGAAGAAAAAGTGAAGTATTTCATGAGAAAAACAATAGATCAACGAGAGATAATCTGAGAATATTAAACTACTTGAAAGCCATAATTTTTTTAAAAGTACTTAGAAACCGTATTTCATGAAATTATCAAGGAAAACTGTCCTGAAAAGTCTAGAAAGAATAAAATGAAAATTGAAAGAATCCACCAATCACATCCTGAAAAAGATGCCAAAATGAAAACTCCCAGTAATATTATAGACAAATTCCAGAGTTCCCAGGATGAGAAGAAAATATGGAATGCAACCAGAAAGAAACAATTTGAATATTAATGAAGTCAAAGTCAGGATCATGCAAGATTTAGCGACTTCCATGTTAAAGAAGCAGAGAGTTTGGAATATGATACTCCCAAACCAAAGAAATGAGGATTAGGAGCAAGAGTAACCTACCCAGCAAAATGGGAGGGGAAAAAATGGATTATTTAACAGAATAGAGGATTTTCATACCTTCCTGATGAAAAGACCAGAGGAAAATCTAATGTTAAAATACAAAACTCAAGAAAAGCACAAAAAGGTAATCTTATAGAAGAAAAATCATAAGGGACTTAAAAAGGTTAATTTGTTTACATCCTTATATGGGAATATGACATTCAAAGGACAATTAGAAAGATCTATATAAGCATAGTAAATGGGGCATGAAATTATTATATTGGGATGATCTAAAAAAATGGAGTGAGAAAGAAGGATACATGAGAAGGGGGAAGAAAAAAGTAAAGGGCAAACAAGGAAGAGTTTTTGCAGTGAAGGGGAAATGGACATGAAGAGATAGGCAATGCTTGAACCATAATATCACCTGAATTTGTTCAAAGAGTGAAAAAGATTATATACATACACACACACACACACACACACACACACACACACACACACATATATATATATATATATATATATATATATGTATGCATGAACATATATACACACTAACACTCAGTTGGGTATATAAAGTTATCTTACCCATTAGGGAAATAGGAGGGGAACAGGATAAGAGAAGAAAATAGGATTGAGGGAAATAGTAATCATAACTGAATGTGAGTAAGATGAGCTCATGTATCAAGCAGAAGAGTGGATTAGAAATTAGAATCCAACAAAATATTGTTTGGAAGAGACAATTTTGAAACAAAAAGACAAATAAAGAGTTAAAATAAGGGCTGGAGCAGAAGCTATTATACTTCAGCTGAAGTAAAAAAGGCAGAAGTGGCAATCATGATTCTGGACAAAACAAAAACAAAACTAGACCTAATTGAAAGAGATAATCACAGAAACTACATTTTGCTAAATTGTTCCATAAACAATGAAGTAATATCAAAAATTTTTACAGTAAGTTTCTATGATAAAGTCTCAAATATAGAAGGAACTGACACACACTCCAAAAATTAGAACCATTTCCCAACTGTTAAATGAGCAAAGGCTATAACAGGTAGGTTTAAGAAGAAGAAATCAAAACTAATCATAGTCACATAAAAATACTCTAAATCAATATTGATTAGAGAAATGCAAATTAAAACAACTGTGAGACACTACCTCACACCTTGAGAAATTGCAAATGTTGAAGGGAACAAAGGAAAATAGGTACATTAATGCACTACTGAAATTGTGGACTGGTCCAACCATTCTAGAGAACACTATGCAAAACTATGCTATAAAAATGTGCATATTCTTTGACCCAGCAGTACTAGTTTAATATCTCAAAGACTTCCAAAGGAAAAGAATCTATATGTACAAAAATATTTATAGCAGCAATTTTGTCATGACGAAGAACTGGAAAGTGAGGGGATATCCATCAATTGGGGAACATGTTATAATATACCATTTTGATGGAACACTGTTATGCTGCATGTAAAAAATAACAAGGAGGATTTTGCAGAAAAAAATGTGAAAACATATTAACTTATATAAAGTGATGTTAGGAGATCATTACACACAATAACAGCAATATTGCACAGTGATCAACTCCGAAATACTTAGCTACTCTGATCAATTCGATAACCCAAGACAATTCTGGATTCAAGATTTAAAATGCTATCCAGTTTCAAAGAGAGAAGTGGTGAACTCAGAATGCAAATTAAAATATAATTTTCTTTATTTTTCTTGTCTGAAATATATCTAATATGGACAAATGTTTTGCATAATTTCACATATATAATTGATATATTGCTTGTCTTCTTAACCAGTGAGAAAGGGGCAGAAGGGAAGAAGGGAATTTGGTACTCAAAAGAAAATTTTTAAGATTGTTAAAAATAAATGAAGTTTAAAATAAAAAAAAACTAAACACCACAAAGAGTTATATCTGAAAGCCATGCTTTGCATACTTATAGACAAGGGCAAAAGAACAATTTAAAGCCCTCTATAACCAGGCTCTCATTTATTTTTCAGTCCTGTTTCACATAACATGCACACATGCTCTGTTCTAATCAAAATGGCTCTGTACACAACATTCTATCTCTTACTTCTATAACTGCACAAATTGTGCCCCATATTTGGAACTGATTCCACTGTGTTCATTTTATAACATTCCTAACAGCCTTCAAAACATAAACTGAGGTGCCACTGCCTGATTCTCCCCTGACCCCTCTCTCTGTTGAAATCATATTGTAATCAATGGAATGAAGCAGAATTCCGGAGATCTCATGATGAAATATGCTATCTAATCAGATAGAGAAATTACATACTCAGAACGAATATTGAAGCATTGTTCTTATACATGGCTAATGCAGATTTGTTTTGTCTGATTATATTATACTATACTACCTTATCCAATACCATTCCAAGCTACAACATATTTAAATGGCTTTGTTTTTCTTGATCCCTCAAGAGACAAGATAGGGGATAGTGGGAGGGAGAGAATTCAGTACTAAAAATAAAACTAAAATGAATTTTTTAAAAAAGCAATTACATTGCATTGTTTTATATATATTTCATATTTATTTACTTGCTTATATCTCATATCCCCCAGTAGAAATTCCTTGAAAGGTATCCCCAGTACCTAATACAATAACTTCAGCATAGTACATATATAAGGGATATTCACTGAATTCAAATAATTTAATTCAGTTAGAAATAAAATCCAGTAGAACCCAATCAGTTTATTTTTCATTTTAAATTCAAAAGCCAAGAAATATCTGAACTTTGAGATGTGGACTTTGAGCAATTAAAAGGAAGGCAAGACACCCAAAACATTGAGAAGTGAAAAAATTTCACCTGGAAGAATTTGCCTGGATCTTATGATCATGGTTCTAAATGGGAAGGAACTTCAAATGCTTTGTTATCCACCTCTCTCATTTGGCAGATAAGGAAACTGAGACTAAGGGAGGTTAAGGGAACTCCATAACCAGCTCTCTTTCCATAATATGATATGAAGATTGAATACATTCATAACAATTTCATCGGTAAGGTGAATTTTAAGGTTTGACTAAATACTCTCAATGGGTCAACCACTATAAAGGGTAGCATCTCATAAGAAATACCACAGCTCTGATGATGATTTGGAGTCAGCATTTGAGAATCAAAGGGAGGAGGTCAAGAGAAAAGCTAACCTTCATCTCAGGGAAACTTCATTTAAAAAATTTTAATACCAGTGCTCTTCTGAAAGAACTGGAGGTTCTAAATGAGGAGAACCTATAGAGCAACCAGGAAATGTCAGAAAGCTTGGACTGATGAAGGTAATGGGAACTGACAGAATGGAGAACTCAAGATAAAGGCTGAAGTAGTAAAGGAGTAGAATTGGGAAGAGTTGCCCAGGAGATTAGCTTTAGTGCCAAAAATTAAGAATGAGATATTTGGGGCATTTTTTGGAAAAGTGTATGTTGTGACAATGTTCTAACACTTTATTAGTGCTGAAATAGCACGGTACCTAGATGAAACTGTAGACAACAGTTGTATTTAGCCAGCACTGCTCATTCTATCCCTCTAAAAACATAAAACTGACAGGTGCTTTAAGTGAAATGAAAACTGTTGGGACTTCAAATGAATGAAAGTAGAGGGAAGTAGATGGCTAACCTGAGAAATGCATAGTTCTATATAAAAGATGTAGAACTAAATACAGTCCATACAACCTCCAATTGGGAGCTTAAGACCTTTCCTTGAAAATGAAAATGATGCCCTGTAGAACATCCCCTCCCCCCCAAAAAAAGTGCTAAAAGCCAATGGTTCCATGCCATTTAATCCAGAGATCCTGCTGCCTGGAGTAAGAGAAAGAAAATAGAGTTGCAACTGGAACAGATTGACAATGGCTCTGCCCCAGGGCATTGAAATTTAGAAGATTCTGACAGCAATTTCCTCATAGACATGCTTCTCCTCTCATCCCACAGTTACTTTAGGTGAGTTCCCCAGTTTCTAGCCCAAGGCCCTTCCCACCCTTTCACCTCCTCTCTGGTCTCTCTAAAGTCAAGAAAATTAATTCTCTAAATTTTAAGAAAACTAGACCCATCCACCATAAAGGTAAATAAATCCTAAACTTTTGAGGACAGCTACTTAGTTATAAGGTGTTAGAATTTCAGTTAAGCTGGCTCAGTACATTTTGAAGGAGAGTGTGACAAAGCTACTATGTCAGAGAAAACAAGAAGTATTGGGTATGAAAATAGTGAATCGGGGCAGCTAGGTGGCCCAATGGATAGAGCACCTGCCCTGGAGTCAGGAGTACCTGAGTTCAAATCCAGCCTCAAACACTTAATAATTACCTAGCTGTGTGGCCTTGGGCAAGCCACTTAACCCCATTTGCCTTGCAAAATCCTAAAAAAAAAAATAATGAATCATAAATTTAGAGCTTTAGAAGTTATATAGTTCAATCTTTTATTAAAGATGAAGAAATTGTGACCCAAAATGGTTAGTAATTTACCCAAAGATACACATATAAGTGACAGAAGAAAATTAGAACCTAGGTTTTCTAACTTAAAAGGAAGAGACTTAAAGAGAAGTATTCTTTCCACTGTACCATATTGAAAATATTGGTATAATTTTAAAGTGGCCTACGCCTGCAGTATTGGAGGATGGGTTCCCAAATGTTATAAATCCAGTGACTCTATAACCAACAGGAAAATTGAGATATTCCTTTCCAAAATCATGCTTACCTCAATCCCCCAAAAGTACAAGGACTTTGCACTATGAAGTCCTAGAGAGAACAGCTACCCCACAAGAGGACTGAAGAGAAAGGGTAAGCCTATGATTGACTTTTCAGAACAAGGGATGAAAAAGGCAGAAATCTCTGGCTGTCTAATAGCTGACAAAGAAAGAAAATGATGCCACTCTGTCCAAGACAGCTGAGAGTTCCTCCGACCTAACCCTGATGATACCATAGTGCAGTTTCTCATTCTCTACAAGTACCAAAAATGGAAGAATTCTTGACTGGATCATCACAACTTCGTTAGGGTTCTAACCTTAGTGAGAGGGTCAGGGTGCTCAAGACATTGTGTTCCATCATCATTCGCTATGGTGAACCTACAGAGAGAAAAGGGCACCACCCACAAGTGTCCAAAGTTTCTTTCCCTTTTAAGAGGGTAAAAAAAACAAGGAGGAGAAGGTAGTGAATGAATGCATGGGGTATCTCAAGACCATTTAGTACATAGCACTGCATGTTTAAAAGTGTCAGGCAAATAGCAATATTTTGCAAATCCCCATCTCATATTTCAAATTTATTTGACCCTGTCGGAGGAGCATTGTCCATACCAATACTCTTCCTTCTAGTCTGCATATTCCCTCCCCTATACATGTGTGTGTGTACATGCATACACACACACACACACACACACACACACACACACACACACACACACCTGCCTCTCAAGGTGACACCTTAAAAACTTGAGAATGTATTCATTAGATCTTTCCAGCTCTTCTTCTTATGATAAGATCGGCAGTACTCTCACACCATCTGCCACTCACTCAGTCCAATTTTAAAGGAGGAAGTGACAGCTTTCTTTTGATCTGTCCTGCAGATCTTCCTTTATCATCAAGTGAGGGGAATTCATAATTCTGACCAAATGTGGACCTCTGACCCTAAGCTAGCCTCAGTAGACCCACACAAAAATGCAAATCAGGAACAGCCATGACTCTAGGGCCATAAATCCCATCTTGCTCCAGGGTGCTCACACAGAGTTTATTTTGAGTTGCCTTTGTTCTCAAGGTGAAGGATGGAAGGTGGTAATAGGCAATACCTCTCGCCTTGTCCATCATTGTGACTATATATGTATTTGCTAATAGAAAAAAGAAAAGGAGGAAAGAGAAAGGAATTAGTATTTATATACAGCCTACTGTGTATCAATCACTAAGTGCTTTACAAATATCTTATTTGGTCCTGATCATAGCAGTGAGAGGTTTTCCCTACTGCTTCCAGGGCCATCTCCAGTCAACCTGATCTATATATTGTCACTGGACCCAGATGACTCCTGAGAAGAGAACGAGTCTGGTGATTTTGCACAGAACTTCCTCACTTAAATCCAATTTAATAGCAAGTCCTAGAATCATTTTACTGGTGTCATAGTCTTCTTAGAGAACAAAGGACAAACAACAACCATTGAGAAGTAG
Source organism: Macrotis lagotis (assembly GCF_037893015.1). Classification (NCBI taxonomy): domain Eukaryota; kingdom Metazoa; phylum Chordata; class Mammalia; order Peramelemorphia; family Peramelidae; genus Macrotis; species Macrotis lagotis. The sequence continues at coordinate 225,737,184 of NC_133659.1, read as the reverse complement.
ATGCTGTTATTATCCTTATTTAAAGTTGAGGAAACTAAGGCAAACTGAGGTTAAGTTACTTGTCCAGAATCACACAACTGCATGAAAGTGGATTTTAATTAGGGTCTTCCTCACACAGGTATAGTACTCTATCCAACATAACATCTGGTTGCTGCTGGGGAAGCAACTAGATGGTACAGTGAGTGGGACAGCATTTACTATAAGTACAAAAATATACAAAATAATTTAAATTGAGAAAGTATTAATAATGGTGGGAGGGGAGATGAAAATTAGAAAAGAATTTCTATAGAATACATAAAGGGAGCTAGATTGCAAGATGTGAAGGGTGATACATTTCTGCAAATGTTATCAAGACAGAATATGGAATGGTGTATATAGTTTGCAGCAATCCTCCAGAGATGCTTTCTATTTTTTCTGAGATATGATTATTTAACTGTTGGGATACTTTGCCTACATATAGCATGTAATTATATTGGCTTTATAAACTATGGTTTTCATTTAATCTCTACTCATAAGTCCTAGTAAACTTTACCAAATCTTTTCATGTAATACAGCATATACTATTATTATATTCACAAAGTTCCAATGATAGCAGGGGATCTTAACCTGTGTTGTTCCTTAGATCCCCCTCTTCTAAGAAAAATGTCTTACAAACATAATATAAAAACCCAGAGGATAACGAAGGAAACCCATTATGCAAAAATACAGTTATAAAACTATTTTTTTAAATAACCTCATGATTCTAAGTTAAAAACCCCTGCCATATAAGGTAACTATAATAATGTTGCTGTTTCTTGGTAAAGGTTTACTGCGAATTATATCCTCAGGAACAGGCTTAATAAAATGTTTCAGCAACTGTAGAAGGATACTCCACTTCTTTACAAGTAATAATTACCTTTATAACCACCTGAATAACACCTTTATAACCACCTGAAAATGCATGGGTTTCCTGTTGACTCCAGAATCAAAGTAAAGCCTGGAAGAATGTCTTTCCCTTGTTAATGGGCTAGCAAGTGTCTGAGGAGAGATCCAAACCTAGATCTCCTAACAAACAACTCTAGAAATTTTCACATTATGCTAAGATACCCTTCAATCGAAAACTGAGGCAGATAGAGAGATTAAATCAAAAGTCTTCGACACAAAGAAGCACAAAAATTCAGTTCAATTGAACAATCAATGTGCCCACCACCACAAGACAATTGTGCCAGGTAACTAGATAGTTTCCAGGGACTTGGCTTAAAGCTACTTCCTTTATGCCTCAAAGAAGGGGAAGAACAGGAAACTCCACAGGCCACAAAGCATATGTTTAATGCCCATCCCAACCTCATGACATGGTAGATAAAAGAAATGTAACCTTCAAAATCCCCATTTTTGGCTCTGAATGACTGGAAATGTTTCCAAAAACCCCGTGATTTTATCTGGAGTCCTCAGACTTATTTTCCTAATGCCTTTCTACCAACAAAGAAGAGAAAAAAATATCGGGATTACCTGAAAGGGAGAAAAGATTCTATCAAATTTATAATCTCCCTAGCTTTAGATTCTTCAATTGTATGGAAGGGTTTTTAACTTGGGCTCCATTATCTTTAAAAAATTGATAACTATATTTCCTTATAACGAGTTTCCTTTGTTGTCCTATGTGTTTTGCTTTATGCATGTAAAAATGTTTTTCTGGGAAGGATATTTCAAAAGCTTTGCCAGACATTCAAACAGTCCAATCGCAATAAAGATTAAGATCCCCTGTAACTAACTGAACTTTGGGAAAAAACGTAGCACATGTTATATTATATGAATAGGTTTAGTAAAGGTCATGAGGATCTATGAGTAGGGATTAAATGGAAACTGTAATTTAAAACCACTATAATTGCATGCCATATGTTGCCTTAGTTTCCTGGGCTGTAAAAGTTGCAAATACCAGATGTTAAAACTGGCTGTAAATATGGAAGATACCAATAAACTATATATAGTGAGGCCACTGTGAAGAAGTAGATGGGGAAGGGAATAGAGCCCAAGAGCTAGAAAAATAGAATTCTCAAAGCTTTGCTTCAGTGGAAAGAAAAGTATCAAGAAAGAGAACACCTGAGAAAAGAAAATTTCATTAAGGAGAGTTGTCAGCTTCTAGACAACAAATCTTGTTGCTGCTTCTGCTGCAGCTTCTATTACCGATTCCTCCCCACCCCCCATTTGTTTCAGCAATAACAAAAGGTTTTGAGGTGGAGACAGAAAAATATTTTCTTGGATTTTAAGAGATTGTTCAATGAAATGCATCAAAAGATTGATCATCAAGGTCACTGATTATAGAATAGAGGGGTAAGGAGGTAAACCCCTGGCTGGATAATTATCTGGTATAGAGAGCTGGATCAGAAGACTTTAAAACACAAAACCAGGGCAGTTTTCCTGAAGTGCAGCATTACTTCTTAAGGCTATGGCAATATTCAGGTACTTGTTGGCCCCAGTAGATTATGGGTGGATTCAGATACTGCCTCCCTCTTCCACAAATATGTTATCACTGCCTACAAAATCTTTACTCACATCCTTGCTTTTTTTTATTTTGAAATTTTTCTCACTTGCCTCCTCCCCCATTTATCTATACTCTTTCTTTTAAATTTTATGTTTTTTATTTATGGAATAAAAAAATTCCACAACATAGTATACTACAAAGGATGATAACACTTGAAACCATAAATTCACTATGCACAACTTGCTATTCCTTTTAAATATATAATAAAGTTGTCATGTAAATTTCTTTTTTTCTTTTTTTTACCTTCCCTCTCCCCTAGATGTTCACCATATAATAATCCCAGGTGCTAACACTGCTGCACACATGTACAAACAGGGCTCAGTTAGATGGAGAGAGTACTAGATCTGGAATCAGGAAGACTGGAGTTCTAATCTGGCCTCATGCACAAACTTAATTTCTGTGTGTGTGGTTCTTCTGTTTGTCCCATTTCCTCCTCTGTATAGTGAAGATGATAACTGCACCTAGACCCCAGGATTTTTGTGAAGATCCAATAAGATAATAATTATAAAGTACTTAGCACAGTGCCTGACACAATAGTATATAAATGTCAGTTGTGATGATGAAATGATGATGATAATGGTGTTGTTGGTGGTGGAGCTGGTGCTGGTGCCGGTGCTGGTACTGGTGGTGGTGGTGATGATGATGATGATGTGCTGATCAGTGTTCCCATGGTTTTCATTGTTCTTGTAGCAGATGTCCCCTTTTTCCTTACCTTACACTCCCAGACAGCATCATCTCCCTTTGCCAGAAAGTGTTTCTGGTTTCCCCATTGCCACCCTGACTCTGAAACCTTCTGTTTAGTAACCTTTCTCCCTAAATCTCACACTCACTCTGGATACATCTCACTTGAAGATGTTCCCATCACAGTAAAATTGAGGTGTGGGTCACTAAGATTGGTAATAAAGATTGGTAATACAATCTTTATGCTTTGTCTGATATGGACTAATGGAAAGTCCTTGACATTTCCCCCCAAGTTATGACCTAGGTCTGTGATTTCATTGGTATAAGGCACTTTTCCCCACCCTGAATGGCACCTGTTCTGCAACATATATTCAAAGTTGCCTGGGAAATCAAAAGGTGAAACTACTTTCCCAGAGTCTTATATCCTGACTGAGGTGCACTAGAGTAAGTTCACAGCAAAGTGAGCTACATCTTGGAAATCAGTAAATGCTACAAATCAGAGCTCGATTTATTGTTTTGTTTATTGACTAGTCTTAAGAAGGTGATAGAGAAATTTTTTTTTTGGTAAGGCAATGGGGGTTAAGTGACTTGCCCAAGGCCACACAGCTAGGTAATTATTAAGTGTCTGAGGCCGAATTTGAACTCAAGTACACCTGACTCCAGGGCTGGTGCTCTATCCTCTGTGCCACCTAGCTGACTAGAAAATGTTAATAATGCAAATTAAACTTAAGTGTTTTGTGAATACTTTTTTCCCCAAAGAGTTGTTAAATATTTACCAGCATACTCCTGCATATTCAGGATGTGGGAGTAAGAATTTGAACCTTGTAGTATGGGGGGAAAGGAAGGGAGGTTGTGAAAGAGGGGATGAGGTAGAATCCAGGAATGGATTTTAATTGATGATTGTGGAACAGAATTTAATGATATAGATGTTGCCAATTCTGTACTTGACCAAAAGGCTCAGCCATTGTCTTTCTTATAAAATGCTGCCCATGTGGGCAGTCCACTTTGACTTTCTTAATGATGTAGATCACCGGCCTGTGAACAAATCTGTCAGCAAAACATCTTTTCTTTCTTGAGGGCTTCTTCTATTGCTTTGCTCTAAGTTTTAGCTGCCTATTCAGTGCCCTCACTATCATTCCCCTTCGATCCCTGTCCAGGAAGGTGAGCACAAAAAGGAAAAAGTCCAATGACGGGTGCCATCTAGCTGTCTTTAGTCTTCTTCCTTCCCATTAATCACCAGCTACTGGGGGCACCAGGACCCTGTTTAAAATGCACTGGGGGTTCTGAGGTGAGAGAGCTCCTGAGACCCTCTGTTAATCTGTTCCCTCAGAGACAGGCTACCTCAGGCCTGTTAATCACTTGCAGTAATTACAATCCCAACTTTACATGTGGAATGTTAATTAATGCATCAGATGAAGGTACTTGAAAACTGCCAGCTCTTTAGCCCTGCATATGGTTCTGCTCTTCCTTTGGTTTCCAAATCCCAAGGTTACAGGATGAGATGGGATAGGCAATATATACAGATTAACCCTTGTGCTGAGTATTGTGTTATATGACTAGCCATGAGCAATTCTTGGCACAACTTTTTTTGTTCTTTGTTAATCTAGAAAAGATCGATTTTTTTAAAGCTCATGAAATTGCCTCCTTTATGTTACTTCCTGTATTATTGCTAAAAGTTAAGGGATAGTTAGTTCCAAGTTGGAAAATGGTTGGTATAGAACTATATGCTCTATTACCCTCAGTATATATTTGATTTTTGCCTGATAAAAGACGGCATGACCATTCATGCCATTTGGCTGCTATGAGATTGTTAGAAATAACTAAATATTTTGTGATATTCTTGCCACCATCTTATATTACTGATGCATTTGGTTACCAGACCAGCAGGTGGCACTCCTGACATTGGTGATTCTCAGTGGCAGATTGATTGATATCTGCTCCTGGTATATATTTCCTGAGAAGTATAAAAATAGTTTAAATTTACTCAGGAGGGGCAGCTAGGTGGCGCAGTGGATAAAGCACCAGCCCTGGAGTCAGGAGTACTTGAGTTCAAATCCGACCTCAGACACTTAATAATTACCTAGCTGTGTGGCCTTGGGCAAGCCACTTAACCCTCTTTGCCTTGCAAAAACCTAAAAAAAAAAAAATTTACTCAGGAGTCAAGGCCATAGAGATATTGTGAACTTCTCTTTTCACTGGAGCACTGTTTTGTCACTACAAGGTCTTCTTATGCCCAGCCTAAAACTCCTTTCATTCCATTCCAATTACATCACATTACACCATTTTTAATCCCTTGTGATAAGTTCTTTTTCCTGATTCAGTAGAACTGAGAGGGTAGATTAATGTTTACTTTTAATAAGGTAAAAGAATTCAGAAGAGGTAAAAAGAGGCTGACTCTGCTGAGCTCTGAGTTTTGATGTGGTAGAATTTGTATACCTGCACGTTTCTTGGACTTTTTAATGCAGATATAACTTTTTTTTGATTGGTCAGACTAAATAAAAACTTACTGTATGCTAAGTCCTTGGGATACCAAGAAAGATACATAGACACACACACACACACACACACACACACTCCAAAGGTCTTTGCTCTTAAGGAGTTCACAATCTAATAGAATTGTGGGAGATCCATTATTGAAATAAATAGAAAAATTCTTAAAATTTTATTATCTATAATCAGTTTTCTGGACTTTATGGATATATATCTGCAGTGAGGAGAAATGTGCTGGTTAAGCTTCAGTAATGTCTCCATGTTTCCATATATTTTCTAGCTATTTTATATTTGTGGCTATATGATCTATCTGATCTTAGTCCTAGAATGGGAAGGAAGTTTAAAAGTCAACAAAAGTTAACTCCCTTATTTCAAATATAAGGAAACTGGGGCTACGTTATCCAGACATATTTCAGAGACATCTCAAATTGTTAAATTTTCAGTTATTAGCAAACAGTACAAAGTGATGGAGAAAATGTTAAAGTAGATTAAATTTAGAAGTGTATTGTGAATACCTTTTAAAAAAATTGGATAGTCAGCTGTTGAACTGACCAGGGCATTGAGGGTTTTGAATATATACCAGAGCCAGGATTTGAACTCAGGTTTAGTGAGTCCAGATATAGTATTCTTTCCACTAAACCAAAGTACACTGAATACAGATAACGGAACCTGGCATGGAAGCTACTCACATTGCAAAGGGGAAAAATGGAGATACTACCCACCTCTCTGTCTATCTCCCTGTCTGTTTCTCCTTCTTTCTGTCTTTGTCCCTCTGTTTCTGCCTCTGTCTGTAACTCTCTCTCTCTCCCCTCCCCCGCCTCTCTCTCCCCCTCCTATATCTAGCCTAATCTCTAGTAAAATCATAAGGTTCTGAACATAAGAAAAGTTTAAACATTTCACCTAATCCAAACAGAATCTATCCCTCTAAAGTCATTCTCTTATTTAGATTCCTCCTAATAAAATTAAGTATTATTATGAAGACTCTATGAAAGGAAACATGTCAGGGGGCAGAAGTTTTACTTGGGAGTCAGACCTATTTTTAAGACTTTTTAATATAAATTAACTAGGTGAGCATGGGAAAGTCTCTTAGCTGTGTATTCCCCAAATCATTCTTTGAATCTATAATTTATAAATAATCAACATGGATAGTCCAGGAGAATGTAAACTACTTGAAGGCAGACTATTTGTTTTTTGTTTTTGTTTTATCCTTTGTATATATAGTGCCTAGTACTGTATCTGATGTAGAATAAGTACTCAAAAAAAAAAACCTTGTTGAATTAAGAGTTTCTATACTGGAAATTCTCAACCTTTTTAAGTCACATATGTGGACCAAAAAAAAAATTTCACAAAAACTGGTAAATTGACTTGCCTTGACCATTCAATGGCAGGTATCAAGGAACAGAAGTTTAGAAAAAATGTCTAATCTAGGTCTGTGAAACACGGCACACACATGCACATGCACGCATGCACATAATGCACACACACACACACACACCTCTATCTGCTATCCAAATGATTTAAAAATCAGTGGCAACCTCTATCCAGCCCCTTTCTTCCCTACATATATATACACACCTGAGGTTCAATTTAATAGGCAAAAGGCCCTGCCGGAGAGACTTACAAGCCAGGGTACAGTAGTAGCAGTGGCAGCATCAGTAACACCTGCTCATCTGGCAGAAGGAACAGAGATGTATTTGAGCCGTTCCAAAATTACTTAACCTATGGGGAAGCAACTAAGCTTAGTCCCTTTTGCCTCTAAATTTATGACTCTATAATCCTAACCTGAAAGGCAGTAGCACAGTGATAGCTGAATTCAATGTCAGATGACTTAACTTGGGTTCAAGTTCCAACTGTGATATGTACTTACTGTTTGTTAGGAAAACTTTTAAATTCTCAGTGCTGTCAAACTCAGTGACTGAACCACACACTGGGCTAAGTTCTTTACAAATAAGTATTATTTCATTGGTGATGTGGTGGAGAGAGAGCCAATCCTGAAGTTAAGAAGACTCATCAGCCTAAGTTCAAATATGACCTCAGACACTTATAAGTTGTATGATCCTGCACAAGTCACTTAACTCTATTCTCTTGGTTTCTCAACTGTAAAATTAGCTAGGAAAGGAAATGAAAAACTACTCCAGTATCTTTGCCAAGAAAATCTCAAATGGAGTCATGAAGAGTCAGACATGACTGAAAACACTCAGCAACAAAACATAAAGACCTCTGGCATCAGCATATTGACTCAGAAAACCATATATTAATATTATCTGTGTTCCATTATACTTTTATTTATTTTGTAAAACATTTACCAATTACATTTTAGTCTAGAAGGGTCATGTATTTGACGCCTCTGCTCTAGGCAACTTTCTAAGTCTATAAGATACAGAGCAGATGGTGACTTTCACCAATAGAGGAAATTTGCTCAAATGGGAGTTGCCTATGTCAATGAAATCACAGTCTAGTCCCTATCCCTATGACTCTAAGTTAGAGATAAATTGCTAATAGGTATCAGAAGAAGGATTTCCTTTTCACTTATGAAATGCCAGTCTGGATAAATAAACTAAACTGCATTGAGATGTGTCTTCCCCCTCAGCAAGAAATGGCAAAAACACACTTATGAACCATTCCCTATGGGGAATGGGCCCTTAACTTGACCTAAGGAGTATAGTGCCCTAACCAATTGAGCTCACTCAAACAGAGAGGTTATGTGCTCCACTCACCCTGGGGATAAAGAAAGCCTTCCGCCGGTACAACTTATTGACCCTATTTAGTTCACCCAATCCAGATCTAGGCCTGATGCCAGATAGAGAGAAGGAACAAACATCAAGGGGAACTCAGATAGCAAGGCAAGTCCTTCCCCTTCCCATAAATATCCCTCCTTTGGAGCCAGATGGGGTGACAGACGCCATGCTATTCCAAAACACTTTCTTCAGAAGCAAGGCTGAATTAGAAAACGGAAAGGAAAGAATGGGTTTGTCAGGAGCTCCACCTCACTCTCACTGCCTCAGCTAATCACCACTTACTTGTCTAGAGCTGCTCAGAAGGAAGGTACTATGCAAACACAAAGAACTGTTATTAATAATAATTATCTTCTGAACCTCCTCTGAATTTCTGGTAGTCAAAATCTCAGACCAGTCACCTAACTTTCCACCTCCCACCCTTGTTTCAAAAGAAGAGAAAGAAGGTTGTGGGGGTGGGGTGGGAAACAAGCCTATTGCCTTTCAATCAACTGTGTTTTCTTCATGTTTAGGGGAAGGGATAATAATAGTAATGACAACAATAGCATTATTTCTAAAGCACATTTGTTATCCTAATCCTTCACCCCTCCTTCTTCCCACCAACTTCATAGAACCCTCCCTCCTTGCTCTTGACTTAGATACCAAAAGCTCCCTGCCGGTCTTCCTCTTTCCCAAAAGGCAACATGTCTGAGGTTTGACTGACTATTGATCCATGGAGTGCAGAAGGGGGAACCTAAGGGAGGAACTCAATGAGACTCCAACAATTACTAGAAGATAAGACTATCAACTGTAATTAAGCACAATCCACAGGCAGACCACTTGGCTACATCTTCTGGGGGTTCCCCCTCCCTTCCCTTCTTCCTTTCCCCAAGACTGCAAAATAAATTATCCTGTGAAGTTAGCAAAGGCTGAGCTATGGAAACAATTAAACCGAAATTAAATCTAATTCATTTATACTCCGAGCACAAAATGGATAATGTGTGTGTGTTTTTTTTCTCTCTCTCTTCTTTTCACTTTAGAGTTAGAGAGGACTATTATGGGAAATTAATCATGAGGCAAAGCAATGAATGTGATCTATCATTCTTTAAAAGTGCTCGGTAGTGATTATATAAAAATCTATTACAGCAGCTAGAGAATTTAAAGGTGATATCAAAGGAGAGGCCAAGGATAGAATGTGTGCTCTCTCACCCCCAAATATGGCCAAAGGGCTGCATCTGTCCATGTACACAAGCTTTCAGATTGGAAGGCTTGTATTTGAATCTTGTTTTTAAAAACCATAAGAAACAAAACTGTTTAATATTCATTGAATGCTTCTTCAAAGATCATCAAGTCATTATCTACAAATAAATATAGAGAGAATAACAAGTCAGGCCTGAGCCACCAAGATAGACCTTATTATCAAGGTAGGACATCCCTTTAGGGCTATGGAGCATGTGACCAGAGATCTTTGGGTTAAATATGCACTGTTAAATTGCTTATGAAAAGGAAGGGGATAAAGCGATAGAGTCCTGAGTTTCTAGAAAATTATAGAGATCTGACTTCTATAAAATATGGTGATGGTCATAATAGCGAGCATTTATATAGCATTTTATTCATTTTATCTTCACAACTCTATGAAGCAGGTGCTATTATTATCGTCATCTTTACAGAAGAAGAAACTGAGGCTAAGGAAGGTTAAGTCATTCACTCGAGGTTACCCAACTAATAAATGGGATCTGAACTCCAGTATTCCTAATTCCAAATCTAGCACTCAATTTCCTACATCACATAGCTGTCTCACACTTTATGCATGGCTGCAAGTATTGATTAGGCTTCATTCTCCTTTCTTATCAAAGAGGAATGGTGAGCTTGCCCTATCAACATGGCAGGACTTTTGAGAGGGTCAGAAGAGATAGGAGATGGGAAAGAAATTTCTGTGAAGAGAAAAAAAGAGAAAAAAATCAAAAGTTTCATTATTTCTTTGCAGGTTCCCCATTCTCAAGAGCAACAATTTGGGAAATTGTTTTACCCAAAGATAGAAGATAATAATGGCACCAAATGGCTCCTTCCCTCCCCAAGAGAGAATGGAGGTAGGGAAAGGAATGGTGAGCTAAATAACCATTGCAGCAAAAGGACTGGTAGTGAGGAAGCCATCTGTTCTGCAGCACGGTCAATCCCTAGACAGCTTATCCAGGCAGCAAAATGACATGTTCCTAGGATGACACAATCAAAAACCACAAGAAGGTCCCAGGACTGGCTGATAGCCCAATGAACCTGAGGGTGTCTAATCCCTGAAACAGATGCTCTGTGAGTAAATGAAGGAGCCTCAGGAGTGAAGGGAAAAAAAAAACCAAACAACAGATCTTTGAACTTAACATTTAAAAAAAGGAAGAAACAAAGGCCAACTTTTTAAAATTTATTTGTTCTGAAGGGCAAACAGTTCCATCAGCAGATGGAACTGTCCCTGGGATACCAGCACACCCCTACTGTTCCCTTGGTGAAGGGAGGATTGCCACTGGGCTATTCTAGCTAGTGCTATGTGACTACCCAAAGGAGAAAGCAGAGGGGGACACAAGGGAGAGTTGGGTTACAATAAAAATTACATTTCAGCATTTTTTAAATCCTTTGTCAGTATAGAATGATGGGGAGGAGTACTGTATTAATATTCTGAGTTTAGCCTGGATTTAGATGGAAGGAAGGAAAGAAGGAAGGAAGGAAGGAAGGAAGGAAGGAAGGAAGGAAGGAAGGAAGGAAGGAAGGAAGGAAGGAAGGAAGGAAGGATGTTTGCAATGTGACAGACACTACTAAGCACCAGCAATACAAATATATATATATATATACAAAAAGCAAGACAGTCCCTACAATCAAGGGTCTTATATTCTAATGTGAATAGGCTAAGAAACCCATTATCAAAGGAAGAGCCTCCTCTCTTCCACTTTACTCCCTAGGACTTGCCCTTGTCTTGTTCATTATATATATGTTTCCTTGTACCCACTATAATTCAACTTACTGAGTTAATCCTGGGTACACATCCTGTCTCTAACAAACTCTGCTCCCAGGAAGTATCAGACGAAGAGGTGGGAGGCTGGGCGAAGGGAGTGGAAAACAACTGGGAATTTCCTCTAATCAGCCAGAGAACAGGGTAATAGCAGAGGTTGCCAAAACCCCTCTTAGGATAATAGCACTGGAGGAGAGAAGAGTGTAAGACAGAGATACCAAGAAGCCAGAAGCTATCATGAACCAATATGCCTTTCTAAGTTTGTGTTTTTGCAGCTCCCAGGTGAAAAAGGGATGCAGAATTATAATTAAAAACACAAGCATGTGCATGCATGCGTGTATACACACACACACACACACACACACACACACACACACTTCACATATCTGAGCCACAAACCTACAGGCACATTGAATCAAGCACAGGAAACAGCATTTAAAATGATTAATTTTCCCTCCCACCTCCTCACACTGCCCCCCCCACCAACTTGAGTCTGGATACTCCCTGTCCCTACAATCCCCTAAAGAAGAATAGGCAGGGTCCAGCAGGCACCAAGTTGCTGTCAAGTCCAGTAACTGATAGCCTGGTGTGGGGTTGGTTAAGCAAGAAAGCTTAGGGGATTATAGTTAGCTTTCCTCACAGACAAGCTGACAGACAGACTTATAAGGCCACTGGGATAGATAGCAGGACATTGGCCTTCTAGGATTAAGAAGAAAGATTTATAGCATCTTTCCTGAAATAAAAATTAGGGGTTCCTCCATGGCAAGAGGGTTCTTTGCCTTTTAAAGCATACTTTTGATTTAAAATTGTAGTACTCCCTGCCAACTTTGCTTCCATTATCTGTCTGAGAAACATGTAAAGGTAAGTAGTGAGCAGAAGGACTCTAAGAACTGAAAAGAAATGGTCAACTTAGTACCCTCTTGCTTCCCTTCTCTCCATCCATCCACAAATTATTAGGGAAAAGGGAATATTGGGTCAGAATCGCTAATGAAACTCCTAATAGACACTCTTCATGAAGAAACTAAGGCACAATGAGTAAGGAAACTTCAATGAATTTATGAATCATTGTCAAGATGATAACATAAGGGAAAGATGATTCCAAAAGGGGTCAACCTGGTAATACTTCTTTTGTTCAGGTTTCAAGAACTGAAGACTTGTAGAGGAAACTAATTTAGCTGTTGGTTAAATGAGTCTCCTTTGTTGCCTATCAACCACATTACTCTTTATGATTATTGATATTGTTATTGATCTGTGTTGTGATTTTACTGATAGAGAACTCCCATTATTTAAACTCCTTCCACTAATGCAGACCAATAACTAATATATAAATTACAATCAGGGCATAGTAGAGATTAGATGGGCATATGACCAAGAATCTTGTTCATAGCCACAAAATTAGCATATGACAAAAGGTAGGACTTGTCTCTGCTAGCTCCATGCTACCTCTTATCCATTATTATATTATTATTTTTATTGTTCATATTTAACTGGCCTTAATACAGCAAAATAATATGAACATTAAGTCAAGTAAATGAATAATGGTCCATTACTGAGTATTTAAAGGTATTTTTAAAAACTAACTTGTAATTATATAACAGGGAGCCAGCAGAATTGGTTATCCACATTACCAAAAGTTATTAATGCTTTGTTAGGTATAAGGCAAACTACCTTAACACAGTTCTAATCCTCTAGATCAGTCCTTAAATTTTGTTTTGCCATGGACCCCTTAGGAATTACAATGAAGACTATGCACTCCTTTCTTAGAACAATGCTTTTAAAAATTCATAATCGAAAGAAATACCAAATTTCAGTCATTTTTCCCATCTGAGTTCACAGATTCTTTGAAATCTATCTACAGACTCCTTAAGTTTCCATGGACACTGAGTTAAGAATGCCTGTTCAAGGAATGTACAATGAAAGTAAGACAACACTTGAATATAAAGACAACTGCAGGACACACTGATGCTACTTTATTCTAAAATTATATTATTCCCGACCTGTGCAAATTGGGTCAACCAGACCTTTGACCTTAAAGAAATGTTTGAGCGTGTTTATGAGGTACTAGTGAAGGGGACAGAAGCAAGCCACAGATAAGTGAATAGGGGAGAAATCATTTGAGAATGTCCAGGTCTCAAGAATTGTAGCCCTACCCCCTTACACTTGGGGATTTGGAAGCTACAGTAATTCCAAACTATCATGTCAGCACTGCAGCAAGTTTCAAAATGACTCTATTGCTTTTCATCTTTTCGCCCACCACCAAGAGAACTTTGTACATAGCAATAAATGTTTGTTAAACTTGAATCTCCCTAAGGGGAAGGGAGGGAATAAGCATTTATATAGCATCTACTATGTTAAAGGCACTGGGTTAAGCAATTTATAACTATTACCTACCTTGCATTTTAAAATTGAGGAGACAGACAAACAGAAATTAAGTGACTTTCCCAGGGTCATACTGCTAGTAAGTATCTGAGACTGGATTAGAACTCAGGTCTTCCTGACTCCAAAATGAACAATCCATTCATGGCGCTATCTAGCTGCTAAATTTTAGGTGTTACTATTCTCTGAAAATCTGGGAAAGACCTTAGCTTCAAAAGGTCATTAGTCTCTACTGCATCTGGGGCCATCTCCAGTCATCATGATTCATATCTGGCCACTGAACCCAAATAGCTCTGGGAGAGAAAGTGAGGTGGGTAATTTTGCACAGTTCTCTCTCATTCAAATTCATTTGCCTGTCTTGCCATCACACCCATGAAGTCGGGGTCCTCTTCAACAAGTAACAACCACAAGTCTTTGACTGTGAGTCCAGGAATACCCAGATTCATAAAGAAAATTTAGCTTTGGGTAGCATAGTAAAGCAGATGGAGACCTAGGTTCAAGACCTGTCTATGACAGGTTAATTAAGTAACCATGGACAAATCACTACTCTTTCAGTGTCTTAGATAACTCTTCTAAAATCTAAATTACTTCAAGACTGATACCTCCTTTAAAAAAAATCAATTTAAAATTAACCTTCCAGAAGCAAAAAGAGAAGCCTTGTTGGAGATACATTATTTCTACCATATATACTTTGTTCTAAGTGGAACCATCAACTTTTTTCAAGGATTATAATTTGGTATTCTAGGAAATCCTCTTTCATATTGGTGAGAATTTCTAAAATTCAAATAGCATATTTCTCACTCCATCTTCTTTCTTCCTCCCCTCTCTTTTATCATACACACAGATAGACAAACACAAACACATACTCCTTCCACTTTGAAGGGAGGAACATTAAATATATGTCAGAATCCTAGGATGTTCACCACATAAAAGAAATTCACAGCATCATGAGGGAAAAGCAAGAGTCCCCTAACCATAGTTATTCAAGATTCTGAGTAAGACAGATGAAAAATTCAAAGAAGGTAGCAGTAATGAGGTTTGATAGCCAACTAGTTTCACATTTTCTGCATTGAATAAGTTGTCTCCAGCAAACCGGACCAGGTTCTTTTGAAAATACCCACTCTATGATGTTGGGAAGATAAGTTTATAATACTTATCCATATATTGCATATACTTATGGAGGGGTGAAAGAGGAGAAGACTAGTTCTTTCCATCTTTCTCTAAAATTCATAGGCTCAATCCCATTTCAAACTGGCAGGGGAACATTGACCGGTTTCATTTCGAACCTGAGTAAATTTGTCCTCCTTAGTCAGCCTCCCGGGGGGGAGGGGGTGATCATATTGGTACCAGATTTGGCATGGAAAACTGACTGGCTTAGCCCTACTACACTCAAAATTCCTGAGCTCACAGTCTCCCTTGTTAGTGGAACCACCATAGCTACATCTTTTTTTTTTTAGATTTTTTTTTCAAGGCAATGGGGTTAAGTGGC
Source organism: Macrotis lagotis (assembly GCF_037893015.1). NCBI lineage: Eukaryota > Metazoa > Chordata > Mammalia > Peramelemorphia > Peramelidae > Macrotis > Macrotis lagotis. The sequence continues at coordinate 225,721,918 of NC_133659.1, read as the reverse complement.
TTTCCCAAGGCCACACAGCTAGGTAATTATTAAGTGTCTGAGGTCAGATTTGAACCCAGGTACTCCTGACAACAAGGCCGGTGCACTATTCACTGCGCCACCTAGCCGCCCCGCTACATCTCTTCATATAATGAAAAGGGATGGCCATGCAGAAGTTAGACACTGGGTAGAAACTGAAACACGAAAGCTTTTCATAGTAATGCCCTGCTCCATTCCAGTTCTATTTGTGATATATACATGTCCATGAGATCATTTAACCTTTCTATGCCACAGGTAACTAAGATTTATCTGAATTGATGGAAAGAATTCAGCAATGAAATAATAAGTTTCATATCTCTCTCCACACATACACACTCATACATACATGTATATACATATATATATGCATTGTATCTTTGTACATATGTGTGAATAAAAAGTCTCCCAAAAGTTTTAATAGATTAAAATTGTTGCAAAGATTTTTGGACATCATATATATATATATATATATATATATATATATATATATATATATATGCATATGTGTGTATAATTGTTATTGTTCAGTCATTTTTCAGTCCTGCCTAACTCTTCATGATCCTATTGGATGTTTTCTTGGCAAAGACACTGGAGTAGTTTGTCTTTCTCTTCCAGCTCATTTTCTAGGTCTTCATGACTCCATCAATATATCCATTGTGCCACCTAGCTGCCTGTGTATATAACATGTACACACAACATACACAGACACAGATACACATATAAACACAACCACATTTGCTTCGGTATTAAATGTCCTGAGTTATTTTCTTGCCCACTTGCATTAAAAGTCTTATGATAAGGTCTTTGCTATGATATGGATGAATACAAGAGTTATACTACTGGAGATCTTTCCCAAAGACAACCATTAGATACCTAATATTTTTTCTTCCTGAAAAGCTTAAAAGCATTAGTAGTTCTTCCTCTCAAATATGTATGCACAAAATATATCAATACATCAACCATTCATCAAATAATACTTAGCTATAAAAGAGAGAGCATCATCATCATTATCATTATTGCCACCCTTAAATTTTTCAAATTTAGTCAAAATATTGTCAGCAGCAAAGTATTTAGAAGAGTAATGCAATAATTATATCCATAATAGC